>NW_025396557.1:0-1354 GCF_016433145.1 Gracilinanus agilis | reverse complement strand
AAACCTACTGAGAAAGTCAGAAGGGACAAACCAAGGGGAGAAGGGGAGTGGGGAGGTCAAAAGAGGGAGGGGAGAAGAAGGGGGAGGGAATTCATTAGGCCTTTAAAAAACAAATAGAGGCGAATAACAAGGTAGTGGGCAGGAAGGGAAGTCAATCAAGGGAGAGGATAAGGGATACTGGCACAAAGCAAACCTCTGGTTTAAAAGAAAATAGTGTAAGAAGAAGGGGTGGGTCTAGGGGAGGATACAATAATGTCAGTGAATGCACACCTGATAATTGTAACTCTGAATGTGAATGGGATGAACTCGCTCATAAAATGGAATCAAATAGCACAGTGGATCAGAAACCAAAATCCTACCATATGTTGTCTACAAGAAACACATAAGAGGCGAGTGGACATACACAAGTTTAAGGTTAAGGGCTTGAGCAAAATCTTTTGGGCGTCAAATGAAAAAAAGAAGGCAGGAGTGGCTATTATGATTTCTGACAAAGCCAAAGTAAAAATAGATATGATTAAAAAAGACAGGGAAAGTCATTACATCCTGATTAAAGGCAGTATAAACAATGAGGAAATAACACTGCTCAATATATATGCACCAAGTGGTATAGCATCCAAATTCATAAAGGAAAAAATGGTAGAGCTCAAGAAGGAAATAGATACTAAAACCATAATAGTGGGAGATCTAAATATTCCTCTTTCAGATCTAGATAAATCAAAGAAAAAAAATAAGAAAGAGATAAGAGAGGGGAATGAAGTCCTAGAAAAATTAGATTTAATTGATATGTGAAGAAAAATAAATAGGAACAAAAAGGAATACACCTTCTTTTCAGCAGCACATGGTACATTCACAAAGATTGACTGCGTAATAGGACATAGAAGCATTGCAAACAAATGCAAAAGAGCAGAAATAATAAATGTAACCTTCTCAGATCATAATGCAGTAAAAATAATAATTAGTAAGGGCACCTGGACAGGCAAATCAAAAACCAATTGGAAATTAAACAATATGATTCTCCAAAACCAATTTGTCAAAGAAGAAATCATAGAAACAATCAACAATTTCATTGAAGAGAATGACAGTGATGAGACATCCTATGAAACTCTGTGGGATGCAGCCAAGGCAGTACTCAGGGGGAAATTTATATCCTTGAATGCATATATTAACAAATTAAGGGGGGCAAAGATTAATGAATTGGGTATGTAACTCAAAAAATTAGAAAGCAAACAAATTAAGAACCCTCAGATGAAAACTAAATTAGAAATACTAAAAATTAAGGGAGAAATTGATAAAATTGAAAGTAAAAGAACTATTGAATTAATAAATAAGACTAGAAGCTGGTATTTTGAAAAAA
>NW_025396556.1:0-1097 GCF_016433145.1 Gracilinanus agilis | reverse complement strand
AAAAGAAACACAGAAGAAAAACACAATATGTCATTTTCATATAGATATAGAAAGTGGGATTTTGTTTTGTAAAGATTATTACCAAAAATGAATGACATTAGAGTGCCTGCCCTTTGATCCAGCCATACCATGGTTGGGTTTGTACCCCAAAGAGATCATAGATAAACAGACTTGTAGGAAAATATTTATAGCTGCGCTTTTTGTGGTGGCAAAAAACTGGAAAAGGAGGGTATGTCCTTCAACTGGGGAATGGCTGAACAAACTGTGGTATGTGCTGGTGATGGAATACCATTGTGCTCAAAGGAATAAGAAACTGGAGGAGTTCCAGGTGAACTGGAAAGACCTCCAGGAACTGATGCAGAGCGAAAGGAGCAGAGCCAGAAGAACACTGTACACAGAGACTGATATACTAAGGTAAAATGGAATGTAATGGGCTTCTGTACCAGCAGCAATACAATGACCCAGGACAATTTTGAGGGATTTATGGTGAAGATGCTACCCACATTCAGAGGAAGGACTGCAGGAGAGGAAACATATAAGAAAAACAACTGCTTGAACGCATGGGTCGGGGTGGACATGATTGAGGATGTGGACTCGAAACTACCACACCAATGCAACTCCCAACAATTTGGAAATAGGTCTTGATCAAGGACACATGACAAAACCAGTGCAAAGGTGCATCGGCCATGGGTGGGGGGACTGCTGGGGGTGAAGGGGAAAGTAGGAGCATGAATCATGTAACCATGTTAAAAATGAATATTAATGAATGTTTAAATTTAAAAAAAATGAATGACATGAAAATAGGTATTGAGTGACAGATAATACATGTATAATCCAGTGGAATTCCCAGATGGCTTGAAGAGAGGAAGTGGAAAGGGGGAGTAAAGAACAAGAAACATGTAACCAAGAGAAAAAATACAAACAAACAAAGGAATGAGGACTAAATGAATGAATGGATAAAAGAATGAATAAATAGATGGATGAATGATCAAATGAATACATGAATCAATAGATGACTGAGAAGATGAATGAATTGATATCTAGATAGAGCAACAGAAAAACAGCTAGATGAAAAAAATTTTAAAAGAATGGGAAAT
>NW_025396555.1:0-1666 GCF_016433145.1 Gracilinanus agilis | reverse complement strand
TGATTTGAAATTTGGGCTAGGGCAGACACGGGTTTGGATTGCAAGGGGAACAAAGACTTGATAGGCAGCATAAAGAGAAAAAAAAGCTGTGATGTCACTCAGGGCTGACAAAGGGGACATCAGAGCATGCAATTTGAAAAAAACAAATGAGGCACAGAAGTGTCTCTCCTGTGTAAGGGCACCAGGACTTTTTGCCAGCCCAGAAGGAAGGGGAGTGTTATGGGTGAATTTGGGAAAGGTGTTTGGTTAAAGGGATTTGGAAAGGATGTTGTCAGGAACTTGTTAGGTAGGTAATATGGGTTGCAGGTAGGATGTAATAGTGAGATGCAGGACAAAGATTTCCCAGGGAGAGGATGAATTAATCTAAACAGGCAAAGAGCAGCAGGGCTTATAGACTAAGACTTAGATTACAGACAAACTGAAGGGGAAATAGACTGTTTGAAATTAACTACAGGCTTTAGTTAATTTCATAGGAAGGGACTTGTTTTGAAGTTGCACCTTCCTTCAAGATGGATACCCCGGCTTCCCTTCAAGCCCAGAGTTTGCTGATTCTGTTCCTCTTCTTCCCTTTTCTTACTAATTAACTGACAAAGTAACTAACAGGTCTGTTTTAAACACAAAAGGGGTTTATTGTCTTCTCAGGTTAAATTGTCAGGTGAAAGGATTAAAGGAATCCCTAACAGTTGCTTAAAGAAACCTCAGGTGGGGGAAGGGAAGCAGGAATGGAGGTTTGAGCAAGGTCCAGCCTAGACTCAACTCTCAAGGTAATCTTAAAATTAAAAGGGATTATAATGATGACTACCTAACCTCTCTAGATAAAGTACTGCAAGAGTATAGCTGAACCCTCACAGATTTGAAACTACTCTTTGATTCACTCTCATTATTCACTCCTCACAGACATTTAGGTAAAGGAAGGAAGGTAGGGAAATGAGGTATAGTATGGAGATACAAAAGGTTTATCTAAATTAACAAATCTCAAATAAATACTTCAAAGCTAGGCTAAGTTTCAATCTCAAGCAGGAGAAGAAACAGCTCAGCTGGCCCTGGTTCTCTCTCCACGAGGTCCCAGGCCCAACTGCCACTTCCTTCCAAGATTCTAAACTCCTAACTGACTTTAGACCTCAGCCAAGCCTGCAAAACTGCTCTGTCCCCCCTCTCTGCACTACAGGAGTCAGAGCTCCTCCAGAATTTCAATAGACCTCAAGAAGGCATTTAGGAAATTATCATGTGTCTCTTTGAAGCTCATTGAAGCTTCATAGCATGTTATATTATTTGGAGCTAAGATGGGGTGAGGAAAAGTGTGATGGGAGTTGAAAGGGAAAGTAAAAATTAGTATATGAGTTTAACTGAAGCATAAGAAAACCTCCCTGGGGAGCTGCTGGACAAGAAGCACACAGCTTGACTATGGGAAAGAACATCCTTTCAGGATGTCACCCTCATAAAGCTAGGAGAGACACTTTGGGACCCTTTGATGACGGCTCCCAAGAGAAGGAAACTGGGGAGTTTGGGACACCTACATGAGCCTCTCTTTGAGGTGGCATCAGGTACTGTCCAGGCCTTTCTAACAGGTAACAACATGTTGGTACCAGGTATGATGGCTCCAGGGCATTCTCCCAAATAATAACATTTCCCTTTAGGAAGAAGGTGGCAGAGAAGCAAATCACTG
>NW_025396554.1:0-2579 GCF_016433145.1 Gracilinanus agilis | reverse complement strand
CTGGCTCCCTCTGGAGGTTTCTGGAGAGGGTGGTTGCTTTTCCTTAGTGGCTGATTCTACCCTGATTCCCCATCCTTCCTGCTGCCTTGCTGTTGTCTGCTGTGTTTCCTTGTGTCCCTGAACATCTGGCTATCTGACTGTAAGACCAGGTCTGGGTTCCTTTTGGATCCAGGACCTTTCCTTGGACCCTACCAAACTGCCATAGACCACTGTTTCTAATACCACCTAAGTTGGAAGGTGGGGGGGAGGGGACAGGGTAGTACAGATTTAGGTAGAGGAGGGACTGGGTTCTCTTTAAGTCAGAGAGGTGAGGGTTAGTATAGATCAAACTCTCTGAAGACTCCCTGTGACAATTAGATCTGGGAAATTTTAGTTAGTTGGCATTAGTTACCTGAGTCATCCTAATTCCCATCTATCCTTTCCTCTTAGAATAAACACAACTCCCCTGTTACTAAGTCTGTGTCTACTAAGTCTACTACTAGGTCTGTGTGTATTGATCTCAGACAAGGCTTTGCCTGGACTGAGTTTCTATTGGCCTTCCCAAACCACAGTTAACATCCTGGTACTGGCCCAATCCTATCCCATCCCCTATACCACCCTAATACATCCTCAAGAAACTTATATTCTATTGGAGGAGAGAACTTATAAATGAATAAGAACTCTTTTGGAAGAGCTGAATTTTAGATAACTAAGTTAAATAAGCCCAGCAACAGTTTAAGATGTATGGCCAGAACTCAGAGAAAGATTTGAATTGGTTACAAGGATCTGAGGTTTTTTGGTATGTAGATGCTAATTCAATCCATGAGAAATAATCAAGTGAGATCACCAAATATAAAGAGGGAAGAGAGCTCAAGATGAAGCCTTGGGTTACACCTATAGTCATAAGGTATGATATAGAAGATACAATAGCAAATGAGAACAAGAAGGAGCAGTTCTACACTTAGGGATAAGAGAGGAGTCGTGCCATAGAAAGCCAAGGAGGAGAGAGAATTCAGGAGCAGGTAATTAACTGTCAAGTACTGAAGAGGTAAAAGATAATTTCAATTCTCAGTACATTACCACACAGGTGACACACATACCTGTTCTCTCTGGAACCACAAATCATAGAATGGTAGAGCTAGAAGTTGTCTTAGAGACCGTCCAATAAATAGGCTAATAAACCTCTCTGTGTCATGGACCCTGGGTAGTCAATATGGTGAATCCAATGGGCCTTTCTTGAAAAAATGTTTTAAAATACGTAAAATACATATCCAGCACCTGGCACAGTCCTGGCAAATAGTAGTTACTCAATAAATGTTGAATGATTGATTGACATAGAAATACAAAGAAAATCAGGTTTAGTAACATAATTATCAAGATATTTTTAATAATAAACCCATACATCTAAGTCGGGGTACTTAAGTTATTGTTAAGCAAAGTGTTAACTAAAAATAGACAAAAGGAATAGAGGATTCCCTTACACAAGTGTAAACTCAGAGAGAACAAAAAATTCCCTTTTAGTCCAATAATTCTTAAATTGTCTCTCCTGGATCTATTTTCCAAAGGCAGCAGTCCTTTCAATGAGATATTTTATATTTTCTTCTGTTTTTTCATTCTTTTGATTTTGTTTTATTGTTCCTTGATGTCTCATGAAGTCATTACCTTCTATTTGCCCAATTCTAATTTGAAAAGACTGAATTTCTTCCATGACCTTTTGATCCTCCCTCTCCATTTAGTCCCTTCTTTTAAAGTAATACTTTTCTTCATTTCACTTTTTTGTCTCTTTTCCTAGTAAGTCATTTCTGGCTTTTAAAGCACTATTTTCTTCCTATGATTCATGTGCCTTCTCTTCCAGATGATTTATTTTGTTTTTAAATTGTTTTCTTTTTCCCATTTTTCTTCAATCTGAATTATTTGATTTGTGGATTCCTTTTTGAGCTCTTCCAGATCCTGAGTTCAATTCCCAGTTTCTTTTGAGGTTTGGCTTGAAGTTCCCTCTTTATCTCTATAGAAGCTTTTGATTATTACCTTGTTTTTTTCTATTGTTTATTCATTTCCTCTCTCTTTTTTTTCCCAACCTGTAGATTGTAAACTAGTCCCTCTGATGATTTACTGGAAATGCTCTGCCCTGAGGCTGAATCTTCAATCTTCTCTCTTCTCTGCTGGTATACTGGATTAGGCCAATTGAGCTATACCCTGGGGCCAAATTTTCACCATAGGAAGCACTAAGGCCAAGGTGCCCAGTCAGATGGCCCCCATGCCTCCCTGCCAGCAACTGTCAGAGCTTGAGACCTCAAATGGTGTGTCTGAGGCACTCCTACATTATTTTAGCCCCTCCCCCAGGATCCCAAAGTCAGCCCACATCTAATCACAGGTCTTGGTATAGTAGGTGTGGGGAAGTTGGATTGTGTAGGAGGTGTGTGTTTCAGCCAGGACACTCTTTTTTCTACTCTCCCCTTTATACCATGGAAATCAACTCTTTCATCAGTTATCACGTGGGGAATGGCTCATATTCTTATATATTTGAGAAAGTTCTTTATATGTTTTAGATATGAGACTGTTATCTGAGAAACTGTCTATAATTTTTTCCTAATTTACTG
>NW_025396553.1:0-1031 GCF_016433145.1 Gracilinanus agilis | reverse complement strand
TAAAAGAACTACATGAGTCAGAAGCTGTAGTGCAAGCTGGACCTAGACACTTTTAGTTACATGATCTACATCCTGGAGATGCGGTGTATATATAAAGAATTCTCAATGTACTGAATGAACTCAGCCAACCTGGTGTGTTATTTGGAATTTTGGGGGTTCCATTGAGAGGTATTTGGAGCTTATATGAATTTTAAAAATTAAGATATATGACAAGCTTCCTGTGGATGTTTAGGGGACTTTGAAACTACATTTCCCATGATTCCTCTTGTAATGGAGGTAGACAGGAAGTGTGATTTCAAAAGAGAATGATACAAGACTTCTGACGTCATTGGAGGCAGTCTCTTTTGGTACCTAGGCTCTTTGGTACCTGTGCTCTCTTTGGTACCTAGAAGAGGTAAGAGAAGGAAATGGTGGGCGATTTGAAATAGATCTTAGAAGGCGTGTGGTCATTCTTTATTTTAACAACATGGTCTTAATTAAAATATTACTTCTTCTTTTAATATCCATCTACATTTATTTTAAAAATAACACTGGGAAGGTCCATTTCAATTACTGCTGACAACCCCTACAGCCATTAAGATAGGAGAGAGGACATCTTGGATTCATTGTTCACACATGAAAAGAGTACCTGGCATCAAAACTGAGTGACTGCAGTCAAGAACAAGACTACAGAAACATCTAGACATTGTTTTTAAGAACATTTAAATTCAAGAAGAAGAAGACTACAAATGGAAAATTGAACAAATGGACAATATTTACAAGAACACTAGATTACTACAAGAACTACTACAAATGGACATTATTTTCAGGATACTGAATTTTGTAGATAAAGAAAGTTTTCTCACACAGGGTTTGAAATGTAATGTAATAGGTAAGTGTATAATTTATTTTATGTTATTTTATCATGTTATTATGTTTTATTATGATATAGGATTTATTAGTTCTATGTAGAAATAATTATAATAATACTTTTATAGGATATGATTTTTTCAAAGTTATAGATAAAATATGCTATTATAAGAAAAAGTTAA
>NW_025396552.1:0-2951 GCF_016433145.1 Gracilinanus agilis | reverse complement strand
GTGTCTGAGGTCAAATTTGAATCCAGGACTTCTGACTTCTGGACCTGGTCCTCGATCCACTGATCCACTCAATCCACTATATCAGTGATTTCCAAAGAGGGTGCTACTGCTCCTTGGTGGGTGCTGCAGCAATCCAGACAGTGGTGATGGCCACAGGTACATTTATATTTCCTATTAATTGCTATTAAAAGTTTTAAAAATTAATTTCCAGGGGGCTAAGTAATATTTTTTTTCTGGAAAGGGGGCAGTAGACCAAAAAAGTTTGGGAACCACTGCACTGTATAATCTCTCTCCCTATCCTTCTCCCTCCTTCCTTCCCTCCTTAGCTCTGTGTCTCTGTCTCTGTCTCTCTCTGTCTTGCTGCCTATCTCTGTCTCTCTGTTTCCCTGTCTCTGTGTCTCTGCCTCTCTTTGTTTCTGTGTCTATGTCTATCGCTCTCTGTGTGTGTGTGTCTTTATGTGTCTGTCTGTCTGACTCCTCTCTCTCTCTGTCTCCCTGTATCTGCCTCTGTTTCTGTCTATTTCTGTGTCTGTCTGTCTCCTCTCTCTCCCTTTCTCTCCCTTTCTCTCCCTCTCTGTCTCTGTCTCTGTCTCTCTCTGTCTTTCTGTGTCTGTGTCTCTGTCTGTCTGTCATCTTGAATTACCATGTCCTCAAGGGAAATGTATTTTGTATGAGATTGAGAGAATTCCTGGCTAATGAAAGGTGTATGTTGGCATTTTATCTGAGTTCCTAATTTCTGTGTCACTATTAGGTCCTGAAAGGGCTGGGAGGAGAAGATCTAATTTAAGGAAGTATGTGGGTAGACGGGGTTGGGGAGGAGACAAATCCCCGTCCCTACTGACTCAGGGGCAGTAAGGGCAACCTGGAGAGAATAGGTACCCTGGCCAGGGGACGCACCAGCAAATAAATGTCAGTGAGGTGGGAATGGGTCCAGATAGGGGAGTGTGGCTGGAACCTCTAACTCTTAGGAAGCAACAGCTGGGAGAGTTCTGGAGCAAATCCTATAATCCTGGTTTGGCTTTGGGGTACACCAGAGCACACACCTGTCCTCCTCTCCCCTCTCCATTCCTCCCCTTTCCATCCTTCCCCTCTCCTCTCCTCTTCTCTCCTCCCCTATCCTACTGTCTCCTCCCTTCTCCTGCCCTCTTTTCCCCTCTCCTCACCTCCCCTCCCCTCATTCATTACTAAAACAAAAGATAACTATCCCTTGCAACTCAGAATATAACACACTGATACTTCCAATCAAAAAACAAAAATTAGATGAAAATGGAAAGATGTCCACTTTCAATTATGTGCCCATATGAGGTGGAAGCTTTGATTTTAAGACACAGAATGCAGGTATTCTCAGATCAAAGACTTACTAGATATGAGATTACTTTGCTGAGAAATGAAAATGTAACACCGTAACACTGCATAGCACTTAATTGTGCTACACTGTTATGTGATTTGCCAACTGATGGTATGGTGAACCACTCCATAATTCTGAATCTGTAGTTTCAATGTCAGAGAAACCAAGGGAATATTTAGTAGATACACCTTTAGAGAACTGAGATATGGTGTTATTTACAGATGGTCAATCATTTATGAGAGATAGAATAAGGTATACAGTGTTAACAGTAGTAACAGAATTTGAACTATATGATCCACATCACTCTAATCTAATCTAAGTACACAAGAAGCAAAATTAATAGCATTAAAGCAAGCCTGCCTGATAACAAGGGATAAAAAAGCAAAGAACTATACCAATTCCAAATATGCCTTTGATATATGTCATGCTGTGGGTATCCTTTGACTTCAAAGGGTATTCTTAACATCATCTGGCAAAACTATTGTCAATACAAAAATCATAAGAAAAGTTCTTGTAGCTTTACAACTACCTCAATCTCTCATGGTTGTACATTGCTCTGCCCACACTGGTGGAACAGTCTTTATCTCAAAAGGAAACCACCAGGCAGATTTCACTGCAAAACTCACTGCCATAGAAAGACCTGAATCAATTTTAAATTTAACAATTATAAATGAAGCAGATTTCTCCCTTGCAAATAATGAGAAAGATGTTAAAAAATGGAAGCAGAATTTTAGGGCTAAACAAATTAATGGTGTATGGGTGGAATCAGAAGGTAAACAAATATATCTGAAAACATTTTATCAACAAATCTGACAATCAATTCATAAAAATGGTCATTTTGGAAAACAAGGCATTGTAGATTTGGTGAAGAAAGTATGGATAGCCCCTGGCATAACAAATATCACCTCAAAAGTATGTGTAGCTTGTGCAACTTTTCTAGCCTATAACCAACATAGCTTTCAAGGAAAAGCATTTGGGGGACATCTGTTAACATACACACCATTTGAAAATCTACAAATTGACTTTATAGCAATGCCAAAAATAGAACATTACAAATTTTGTCTAATGATAGTAGACCAGCTAAACAGATGACTGAAAGCATTTCCAACAGCATGAGCAATGGCAGTGTTTGTAGCCAAAATATTATTAAAGAAATTATACCTAGATTTGGCTTACCAGCAAGAATTGATTCAGACAAGGGAACACATTTTACAGTTTCAGTTTTATCCCAAATATATTCTTGCTTAGGTATAACACCAAAATTTCATGTGCTGTATCACCCACAGAGATCAGGACAAGTAGAAAGACTAAATAGGGAATTAAAGACAATGATAGGAAAATTAAATACTGAAACTCACTTGAAGTGGTCTGATGCTCTACCATTAGCATTGTTCTACTTGAGAAGTAGACCAAGGGGAAATCTACATATCTCACCATTTGAGATGCTCTTTGGTCATCTACCTATGCATGCAAAGCCTTTTAATCCAGTGTATATATTGTTGGTAGTAGGAGATACAACTATTTCTATATATATATAAGAGATTTACAAACCAGAATAAAAGAACTACATGAGTCAGAAGCTGTAGTGCAAGCTGGACCTAGA
>NW_025396551.1:0-1243 GCF_016433145.1 Gracilinanus agilis | reverse complement strand
GAGATGGTGATCCTGAATTTAAATCTGACCTTAGCCACTTCCTAGCTATGTGACCCAGGGCAAGTCATTTAACTCATATTGCCTAGCCCTTACCACTCTTCTTCCTTGAAACCCAGAGTAAGTATTGATTATAAGACAGAAGGTAAAGGGAAGGAAGGAAGGAAGGAAGGAAGGAAGGAAAGATAAATAGATAACCTCCTATACTTACGGAAAACATTAGAATGTGGTTTAGATGGATTCAATTAATATATGATCAGTCTGTCAATAATTCTGAGGCAAAAAAAAAAACACCATATAGTCAACCAACTAGCACTTATTAAATGTATACTAAGCACTGGGTATACACAACTAAAATATGAGTCTTTCATTTCAGGGAGCTTACTTTTTCTCAGGACAGATAGCTTCTACATACATTGGGGATGGATACACAAAGTAGATACACAGCAATTTAGGGGGAAAACATTAAGAGTTCAGAGGAAGGAGATTAGAATAATCTTGGTGTATAAGATAGCTCTTGAAATGTCTTAAAGTCTTAATAAGAAATAAATCTTAGAGAAATAAAGGAATTCTGAGAGGAAGAGATGATCAGGAAGTATATTCCCTGCATGCTGGACAATTAATACAAAGGCGTGAAGGTAGGAGATGGGAGGTCATTGTCTGAGGCACAAGAAGAAAGCCAGTTTGGCTGGACAAAGTACTTGAAGAATAGTAATGTGTAATAAGGCTGGGAAAGTAGGTTAGGGTTGGGTCATCAAATGGAAAAGTCTATATTTTATCTGAAAGGAGATCACAAAGTCACTGGAGTTCACTCAGTAGGGGGGTAACGTGGTCAGACCAGAGCTTTAGCAAAGTTCCTTTGAAAGCTGTGTGGAGAAGGTGGATTGAAATGGAGAAAGTTGTGAGGCAAGAGGCCAAGTAGGAAGCTACTTCAGTAGTGAGAGAGAGTAAGAGGTGATGAGAGTCTGAACAATGTCTGTGATTATAAGTGGTGAAAGGTCTGATCACAAGAGAAGGTATGGGGAGAGAAACAACAAGATTTGGCAAATGACCAGATTTATGGATTGAATGAACATCAAGAGTGACATCAATGAGAGCCAGGGAGGTCCTGGGTTCAAATCTAGCCTCAGGCACTTCCCAGCTGTGTGACCCTGGGCAAGTCACTTAACCCCCATTGCCTAGCCCTTACCACTCTTCTGCCTAGGAGCCAATACCTAGTATTGATTCTAAGACAGAAGGTAAGTCT
>NW_025396550.1:0-1055 GCF_016433145.1 Gracilinanus agilis | reverse complement strand
ACAGACCAAGAAAACCGGTCTAGAAGAGACAATTTGAGAATAATTGGTCTTCCAGAAAAATCAGAAATTAATAGAAACCTGGACTCCATACTAACAGAAATAATTCAGCAAAATTGCCCTGAAGTCCTACAACAAGAGGGCAATATAGACATTGAAAGGATTCATAGAACACCTGCGGTATTTGATCAAGAAAGGAAAACACCAAGAAATATCACTGCAAAATTCAAGAGTTTCCAAGCAAAAGAAAAAATCTTACAAGAAGCCAGAAAGAAAAAATTCAAAAATCAAGGAGCACCAATCAGGATCACACAGAATCTGGCAGCCTCAACGCTAAAAGACCGCAAAGCGTGGAATAAAATATTCAGAAAGGCAAGAGAGCTGGGCCTGCAACCACGGATCAACTACCCATCAAAATTGACTATATATTTCCAGGGGAAAGTATGGGCATTCAACAAAATTGAAGAATTCCAGGTATTTGCACAGAAAAGACCAGGGCTAAATGGAAAGTTTGATATCTAACCACAAAAATTGAGAGAAACATGAAAAGGTAAATAAGATACAGAGGGGAAAGAAAGAAAACTTATAATTTTTAAATTTGCCTTTTTAAGGGCCTCAGTAAGATCTAATTATATGTATTCCTATGTAGAGAAATGTTATGTATAATTCTCTGTAGTGAACTCTATTCACTATTATAATACCCACTATTATAGTAATCAGAAGAATAATTCACAGGGTGAGGGTGGAACACTAAATAATCTAAGATGACATGGGGGATGGGAAAGAGGGGGTGAATAGCAGGGGACACCAAGAGAAACTTGAGTGAATAAGAAAATAGAATATTCTATTACACACAAAGAGGGCATGGGAGGGAGAGGGGACAAATACTATTATAAGACGGAGAGGAAGAGAGCATTAAGAGGTAATAATCAAACCTTACTCTCAGTGTAATCAACCCAGAGAGGGAAGAGTAGCTATACTATCCATTGGGACATAAAACTCTTATCTAACCTTCTGAGAAAGTCAGAAGGGATAAATCAAGGGAAACAGGGGAGTGT
>NW_025396549.1:0-3698 GCF_016433145.1 Gracilinanus agilis | reverse complement strand
TTCTCTTCCTTCCTTCCTTCCTTCCTTCCTTCCTTCCTTTTTGAAACCCTCGTTTTCTGTCCTACTAACAACTCTAAGATAGAAGGAAAAGGGTGCGGAAAACAGGGTTAAATGACTTCCCCAGGATCATCCATCTGAGGTCAGATTTGAACCCAGGTTCTCCTGTTTCCAGGCCTGTCACTCTATCCATTGTGTCACCTCACCGCCCTGGACATAGTTTCCATTTGTCCATATTATATGTGTAACAGGCTCCTTGGAAATAGTTTAGTTGATTCCAATTTTGTTGGCAACATCTAAACAGAAGTGTGAAACATACACGGCCCACAATGCTCCCCAGTATTGCCCCAAGCAGATTAAAATATAATTGAAACTATTTAACAAAATGAATAAAAGTACAATAAAATATAAATTATGTTACTATGTGGTTCAAGTCAATATACACCAGTAGGAATGCTTATGTATGGTTTAATGACTCCTTTCTTTTTGAGTTTGACACTATCACATTATAGTAATGGTCAAATGGGACCTTCTTCCCTCCATTGGGGCCAGACAGACATGTTGACTTTGGCCCCGTTGAAATCATTCAGTTTTTCTCATTTTGCTTGAGCTGATGCTTGTCAGTCATGACATCCACAATGAATACCAAGGTGATGTTGTCCTCGATCTTCTTCAGATTGTCAAAAAACAAAACCCAAACCAAAACCTTGATGATGGCATAAATGAATCTTGTTTCTCCTTTGGGCATTTAACCAAGGACATTTGGGTTGTCTTCAAAGCCAAAGTGTCCAGGCTTTAGGAAAGATGGGAGATGAGATTTTATCCCTTTTGGTAGCTATGTATACCCTTCAATACTGCCTTCTTATCCTTTGCTTTGGGGAAGTAGAGAAAGTTCAAACCCTTTATCTTCTGCCTTAGAATTGATACTGTTATCAGTTCCAAGACAGAAGAATGGAATGGGCTATGCAGTTGGGGTTAAGTGACTTGCCCAGGGTCACCCAGCTAGGTAGCATCTGAGACTAGATTGGAACCCAGGACCTCCCATCTCTAGGCCTGGCTCTGAGTCACTCAGCTGCCCCCTGCCAAAGGTTTTAAGATGCTATTTTTTATTTTGCTGTTTATTGAATAGGAAGATAACATATTTAAACTTGCTTAAGAGAACATGGTTAAAACAATTATTAATATCAATTCTAGGCCAGAAATAGAATGATGTAGAAAAATGGATTTGGAGTCAGAAGAAGACCTAAATTCAATTCTTGGCTTGAGCAAGTTATTTCACTTAATAGGCCTCAATTTCCTTTTCTGTCAAAAAAAAAAAAGAGACTGAACTGGATGATATCAAAAGTCTCTTCCATCAGTCAGTCTAGAGTTGTGCCAGGCACTATGCTAAGGGCTCTCAACTCTAAACAGTCTGATTAAACTCTCGAAAATGAATCTTCTTGATTCCCAGGCCCAGAATTCTATCCACAGCACCATTTAGCTGTCCTAAGAAGGAATCAGTCTTCTAAGATATCTAGTCCAACTCTTCTAGTTTTACAGAGGGGGAAAATAAGTTTGGGGGAGATTAAGTGACTAGTTCAAAGTCAGATAGGGTAAAGAAGACTAGCTGGGCCTGGGGAGAGGGGAGCAGAAAGGAGGGAACACAAAAGATTAATGGGAAAGAACTTGACAGCCAACTGGATGAAAGTGGGAAGAGAAGGAAGAAGACTGCTATGTGCCAGGCACTTTTGATAATGCATCAGTGTCAATGGAGAATTTAAGCTGTCACTTTCATTATATGATTGACCCCATGTTCTTTTCAATCATATATTTCTTTGATGACATTTTTAACTGTTCTACTTTGTAATGTACAGTGGGATCTGAGGAAATGAGTTCAAATCTCACTCCTTAAGGTTACAAGCCTGTGTGACTTTGAACCAGTCATTTAATCTCCCCCAACCTTATTTTTCTCCCTCTGTAAAACCAGGGGAGTTGGATTAGATGTCTTAGAAGATTCTTTCTTAGGACAGCTAAGTGGTGCAGTAGATAAAATTAAAATTAATGGTTTGGCTAAATATATGAAAATTATAAATCTTTATTTACAAAAGAGATGGGAAGAGTGAAAGCAGAGGAATACAAAAGGATAGAGAAGACATTAGCCTACTGTGGGAAGCCGTTCTATGTAGTAAAACCTTTGGAGAAATAGGATCAAATTTAGGGCCTGTTATCTGGATTCCCTACGTGACCAATCCAGGCTGAGGCAGTCTTTGTGTTTGGTCCTGGTCACTTGAGCCCCAAAAAGGCTCTGGTACCAGAAGGTAGGTTAATCCAAAATCAACTTGATCCCTCCAAAAAGGCTATTAGGAGTCATTTAGAGAAACAGAGTCTGTAACAGATATTTTATCTGGATCCCATTACAAAATCATCGGCAAGTAAAACTGTGTGTATGATTTTTCTGCCCTGCATGTCAGGATGCAGACTGAATGGGTCATCTAAGATAAAAATCTGAGGCTCCTCTTCTGACTCAGTCTTTGATCCCCACCTTTTTTACAATTCTTATTGGAGAGCTTTGGAGTGGCAGACCAGCATCTACTGAGTTAATGATTCCTTTCCTAACAAATGTTAATCAGATAAGAGTGCATATTCAGATTAGAACTGACTCCTTTAGGATTTGACTGGCGAGCATCTCCCTGGGATATTTCCTCTCCTGGAATTATCCCCTCCTGAAATTGGGGTTTGGAATTTGACCATTTGTCTTTGCATCTGTATTCTTTAGACTTCAATGGATTATGTGTGATTTATTGCCCCTTACCAACTGTGACCTCTTTGAGAAGGATATATAATAAACTTCCATGCCCACAGAATTGGGGACAGCATGGGCTAACCACTAGTCTAGTTGTTCTCATTTTCTTTCTTCTGCTTTAACCATCCTATGCCACCACGCCACTCAGGACCCCAAAAAATCATATAGAGGCATGGCCCCCTATAGCCTACCTAACTAAATATTGTTCCAGGGCTTGGCTCAGCCAGGACTTATTAACCTTCAACCAGAATTAAACTCTCTCCAGAAGACAGAAAGGGAAAGCCAGTATCCACTTACCCATGTTTTCCTTCCAAGAGGCAGGTCAAAACAATGACTCAAGCTGAAGGTGAATCCTGAGGCCGACTTTCTTCTTTGAGCTGACCTTCTTCTTAAAGCCAACTTCCTTCTTAGAGTCGACTCTCTTCTTGGAATCAGGAAGAAGCATTTTCCAGATTTCAGATCTGGCCTCAGATACTTGTTAGTTATGTGACCCTGGGCAAGTCGCTTTACCCTGTTGGCTTCAGTTTCCTCATCTGTCACATGAGCTGGAGAAGGAAATGGCAAACTATCCACTATCTCAGGGGAAAAAAAACAAATAAAACAACAACTTCAAATGGGGTCACAAAGAATCAGACATGATTGAAATGACTGAACAACATCTTTAAGAAAATGCTCTACTTCAGTTAAAAATTAGTGAAAGTACTGGCCTCAGACTATGGGACCCTGGGCAAATCATTTGCCCCCAATTGCCTAGCTCTTAGTACTCTTCTGCCTTAGAAGCAATACATAGTATTGATTCTAAGACGGAAGGTAAGGGGAAGAAAGAAAGAAAGAAAGAAAGAAAGAAAGAAAGAAAGAAAGAAAGAAAGAAAGAAAGAAAGAGAAAGAAAGAAAGAAAGAAAGAAAGAAAGAAAGAAAG
>NW_025396548.1:0-1164 GCF_016433145.1 Gracilinanus agilis | reverse complement strand
TCCATTACAGCTCCTTGGGCCCTGTCTGTTTAGGTCACTAAGTTAGTGTAGGGAAATCCTCCCCTTTCCCTATGGTTTTTGTCATTAGGTTTTAAGGTTTTAGAGTAGATATCCCTATCCCATCTTTTAGTTAACATAATTAAACTTGTTATAACCTTTTCCTTGTCTGTTGGATTCAAAACCTCTGGCCCAGGGGAGGCAGTTGGTCAACAGTCCCTTTGTCAGTTAGGAGAAGCTTAGCTGCTCTGGTCTCCCAACCTGGTCTAGTCTCTCCAACAACCCAGTGTATGTGTAGCCACAATCATTTGGTCTTATTATAACATCACTGGTGTCTACATTACCTTTATTTATTTTCATTTCTACAGTTGTCATCCCAGATGAGTGGGTAGAGAAACAGACAGGAAGTACACTCTTGGGCTATGAGAATCATACAGGAAGCTCAGGGGATCCAGACATTCCAAGAAGGAGCTCAGCTATTAGGTGATTTACTCACACCGGTATTGACAAGAAAGAAAGGTTTGGGTGGTAGGCCTTTAGCATATTGTCCATTTGAGAGTTTACAGATTGACTATATCTCTATGCCTAAAGCTGGAAGATACAAGTATTGTCTTGTCATAGTCAATAGACTAACTAAATGGCCTGAAGCTTTTCCATCAAATACCAATACAGCTAGTTTTGTGGTGAAAGTGTTACTCAAGGAAATTGTGCCTAGATTTGGCGTACCTTTAACCATAGATTCAGATAAGGGATCTCATTTCACTCAGGATATCCTTAAAAGAGTCTATGAGAATCTAGGAATAATATGTAAATATCATGTTCCTTATCACCCGCAAAGTTCAGGTCAGGTGGAACACATGAGTAGGGAACTCAAGACTATGGTTGGGAAACTCTGTGCTGAAATTCATCTGAAATGATCACAGATTCTTCCCATAGCTTTGTTTTAGCTACGTATGAGACCAAGAGAGGATCTACATATATCATCATATGAGATGCTCTTTGGACATGCTCCACTACAAGAAAAACCTTGTAAGGCTGTTTATGCATCACTCTTAGGAGGTGATTGCCAAATTGCTTCATATTTAAGTGTTTTACTGCAGAGGCTAAGAGAATTACAAGATACGGGATTATTAATTCAATCTGGCCCATTGGGTTATTGTCTTCATA
>NW_025396547.1:277-1147 GCF_016433145.1 Gracilinanus agilis | reverse complement strand
GTTTTAGTATGGAAAGTGTCTTCTTTTGGTCATTATCGTTCATTTAGCAACGTAGAGAAACCCAGAACTAAGGATTTCTGTTATTCATGCAATACATTTCTGTTTATTCTGAAGAAATAAGGACTGCAGTCATTGCATTTGTTTCAGAGGAGTTTTATTTGTGTTGTGGAACCAAAACTGTTCAATAGGATCTTCAAGTGATCGATCTGGTTCATTTGGGAACTTTTAAAATGCAAGAATTGAAGATTCAGGTACCTATATAATGGAAGGATTCAGCAGGTATAATGGAAAGGCTCAATTCAGGCTTATTCTGAAGAAATAGTGCTGTGGACCATTCCTACTGTGTCAGAGTGGTTATATTTGTGTTATAGAACCCATAGTCTGCAACATCGTCTTCTTTTGTTCAATATAGTACATTTGGCAACTTAGAGAAACCAAGAACTGAGGATTTCTCCTATCTGTGCAATACATTTCCGTTTATTCTGAAGAAATAAAGACTGTAGTCATTTCTATTGTGTCAGACATGTTTTATTCCTGCTGTAGAACCAAATGAGTTCAATAGGATTTTAAAATGATTGATCTGGTTTATTTGGGAACTCTTTAAATACAAGAAATAAAGTTTCAGGTAGATATAATAGAAAGGTTCCATTCAGGTTTATTCTCCAGAAATAAGGAAGTAGATAGTTCCCAAAGTGTCAGAGACATTTAATTTGCATTTTAGTACCGAAAATGTTCAACACTGTCTTCTTTTGGTTATTATAGTTCATTTGGCAACATAGAGAAACCCAGAACTAAGGATTTCTCCTGTCCATGCAATACATTTCTTTTTATTCTGAAGAAATGAAGACTGTAGTCATTGCTATTGTGTCA
>NW_025396547.1:0-177 GCF_016433145.1 Gracilinanus agilis | reverse complement strand
TCTGCAACATCGTCTTCTTTTGTTCATTATAGTACATTTGGCAACTTAGAGAAACCAAGAACTGAGGATTTCTCCTATCTGTGCAATACATTTCCGTTTATTCTGAAGAAATAAAGACTGTAGTTATTGCTATTGTGTCAGACATGTTTTATTCCTGCTGTAGAACCAAATCTGTTC
>NW_025396546.1:0-1088 GCF_016433145.1 Gracilinanus agilis | reverse complement strand
CTGGGGTGCACTGGGAAACTTGTGCTTTAATAACCAGGGCTTGGCTGGAAATCTGAATTTACCCGCCAGAGTGTTCACTACCGTGAGCGCCCCAAGCATTGGGCGTCTCCACGATATTCACTGAGTCATATTTCTGCAGTGATTGGTTACAGTTTCCATTCAGTGGAAACTGAGCCAAACCAGTTTTTGATTTAGAGCCAGGCCACCTCTCCAACAGAGAGTGAGAGGATCCAACTGTCTCCCCTGACAATGGACTCCCCTTGTTCTTCCCTGCCCCTCGAACTCTTCCCAGCCTCTTCTGCCCAGAAACTGTGCTCTTAGCCTTCCTCTTCTCTTCTCCCAGAAACTCTCCCATGCCAATTATCAATTTAGGAACTTGGGGCTGAACTGTCCCGATTGGCTGGTGGATGGAGCAAACTCACCTTAACCCACTTTATCAAGCCAGTTCCATGGTATGCTTCATATTCAAGACACCAGGGAAACAAGGGCCTGCCCTGGCAACTTGTCACCTACCCAGGAGTCCCACTAGTAACATTCCTCTCTTCATCCATCCCTGTCTGGGATGCTGGAGGTATCAGATAGACTGCTTAGAATTGAAGTGAGAAAGAACAGAGTTCAAATTCTGCCTCAGAGATGTACTAGTTATGTGATCCTGGGCAAGTTATTTAACCTATGTCAGCCTCAGTTTCCTACACTGTAAAATAGGAATATTGACATGCACCTATCTCCCAGGCTTGCTGTAAAAAAGCTGGCATATAGTAGGATGTTAACAAATGCTCATTTCCTTCTTTCCATTCGTTTTCATCTACTGCCCAGGAGACAGTAAAACAAACAAAGAAAAAGAATACCCATGCTATTGGAAGGGCATGTAGTCTACTGTGCTCTGGCTCCCTTCTGGGATCACCATCCCTGTGATTCTATTGTGGGAGAGCTTGATATTATCTGGTTTTGGAGGGGACCCTTTTAAAGAATTACCAGGCAGAATTTATTGAGTGAATGATAGAAGGCAGGTGCAGGTAGAGTCTGCCTCCCTGAAGAAAAGGGGTCCAAGATTTTTATACCTTAAAGGAACAACTACCCCAGAAAGG
>NW_025396545.1:0-1162 GCF_016433145.1 Gracilinanus agilis | reverse complement strand
GTTTACTTTGTGTTTTAGTATGGAAAGTGTCTTCTTTTGGTCATTATAGTTCATTTGGCAACATAGAGAAACCCAGAACTAAGGATTTCTCCTATTCATGCAATACATTTCTGTTTATTCTGAAGAAATAAGGACTATAGTCATTGCATTTGTTTCAGACGATTTTTATTTATGTTGTGGAACCGAAACTGTTCAATAGGATCTTAAAGTGATCGATCTGGTTCATTTGGGAACTTTTTAAATGCAAGAATTGAAGATTCAGGTACCTATATAATGGAAGGATTCAGGGAGGTATAATGGAAAGGCTCAATTCAGGCTTATTCTGAAGAAAGAGGGCTGTGGACCATTCCTACTGTGTCAGAGTGGTTATATTTGTGTTATAGAACCGATAGTCTGCAACATCATCTTCTTTTGTTCATTATAGTACATTTGGCAACTTAGAGAAACCAAGAACTGAGGATTTCTCCTATCTGTGCAATACATTTCCATTTATTCTGAAGAAATAAAGACTGTAGTCATTGCTATTGTGTCAGACATGTTTTATTCCTGCAGTAGAACCAAATCTGTTCAATAGGATCTTAAAATGATTGATCAGGTTCATTTGGGAACTCTTTAAATACAAGAAATAAAGTTTCAGGTAGATATAATAGAAAGGTTCCATTCAGGTTTATTCTCCAGAAATAAGGAAGTAGATAGTTCCCAAAGTGTCAGAGACATTTAATTTGCATTTTAGTACCGAAAATGTTCAACACTGTCTTCTTTTGGTTATTATAGTTCATTTGGCAACGTTGAGCAACCCAGAACTAAGGATTTCTCCTGTCCATGCAATACATTTCTTTTTATTCTGAAGAAATGAAGACTGTAGTCATTGTAATTGTGTCAGACATATTTTATTGGTGTTGTAGAACTGAAACTGTTCAATAGGATCTTAAAATGATTGATCTGGTTCATTTGGGAACTCTTTAAATACAAGAATTAAAGATTCAGATAGATATAATAGAACGGTTCCAATCGGGTTTATTCTCCAGAAATAAGGAAGAAGAAGGTTCCCGAATTGTCAGAGACATTTAATTTATGTTTTTGTACTGAGAGTGTTCAACACTGTCTTCCTATGGTCATTATAGTGCATTTGGCAACTCAGAGAACCCAAGAACTGAGGATT
>NW_025396544.1:0-1170 GCF_016433145.1 Gracilinanus agilis | reverse complement strand
GAAGAAACCTTAATGAAAATAATGGGGCATGGCTATAATTTGGTACAAAGGTAAAGAATGAGTTTCTCTCTATCCCCTTGGCCAAAACAAAACAAACTCCAGCATTTTAAAAGAAAAAACAATTCTCTTACTCAGATGAAGCAACGACTGCATCCAGTCTACCTACTATCTTTCTTGCCAGGGAATCATAAGGCAGCATTGCTAAAAGGAAAGGTATGAAATTAATGACGTTGGCCAACAAAGGTAGAATGTACAGTTGTGAAATGAGGACCAAATTTGTATTGTAACTCAACTGTTACACCATCATTTGGATCAAAGATTATAAAATGAAAGCATTATGACAAGTTCTCTAGAAGAGAAGTTTGGCACTGTGATTAGGGGAAATGCCATTGAGATATGGCCAAAATTTAAGGTAGAACACTTCCTGAATCATCTTACACCCCAACTTCCAGACCTTTCATCAGCGGGTAGCTTAGCGAATGTTTTGCTAAATAGAAGAGCTTAGCACAATCTTGGAACAAAGTACTTAAAAATCCTTAAAAAAATTGATGTCATCCATCTTGACAGCATCCATTGGTGAGTGGTGTGCCATTTGCCACTCTTTCCCTCAGATAACTTGGAAAGTGGTTGGAATTTTAGATTTTTCTGAAACCTCCATAAATTTAATTTAATATGCAACATTCTATTCAGGTAGGTTGTCATCATGGTTACAAGAAGCTGAAACTTTCCAGTTCTGTTTTTTTTTTAAACCCTCACCTTCCATCTTGGAGTCAATACAGTGTATTGGCTCCAAGGCAGAAGAGTGGTAAGGGTAGGCAATGGGGGTCAAGTGATTTGTCCAGGGTCACACAGCTGGGAAGTGTCTGAGGCCAGATTTGAACCTAGGACCTCCCGTCTCTAGGCCTGGCTTTCCAGTTCTTTTAAGGGGAAAGTATGGTTTAAAAAATTATAATTTTATTTGTGACTGTCATGTGTTAGTACAGGAGTACAGATGGAGAAAAGTGTTTCAGAGAGGTAGTTTTAATTGCAAGGATTTCAGTCAAGCACTGTCTGGCCATGAAAGTGACACCGTGGAGAAAAAGTCAGGATAGTTGGAAGGGAAATTCTTACATGGGAAAGTAGTGAAGGGCTATAGTGATTGTATCAGGAATAATGGCATGAGGGTATCTC
>NW_025396543.1:0-3607 GCF_016433145.1 Gracilinanus agilis | reverse complement strand
GTTTTATTCCTGCTGTAGAACCAAATCTGTTCAATAGGATCTTAAAATGATTGATCTGCTTCATTTGGGAACTGTTTAAATACAAAAAATAAAGTTTCAGGTAAATATAATAGAAAGATTCCATTCACGTTTATTCTCCAGAAATAAGGAACTAGAAAGTTCCCAAAGTGTCAGAGATGTTTAATTTGCGTTTTAGTACCGAAAATGTTCAACACTGTCTTCTTTTGTTTATTTTAGTTCATTTGGCAACATATAGAAACCCAGAACTAAGGATTTCTCCTGTCCATGCAATACATTTCTTTTTATTCTGAAGAAATGAAGACTGTAGTCATTGCTATAGTGTCAGACATATTTTATTGGTGTTGTAGAACTGAAACTCTTCAATAGAACCTTAAAAGGATAGATCTGGTTCATTTGGGAACTTTTTAAATGCAAGAATTGAAGATTCAGGTACCTATGTAATGGAAGGATTCAGGGAGGTATAATGGAAAGGCTCAATTTAGGCTTATTCTGAAGAAATAGGGCTGTGGACCATTCCTACTGTGTCAGAGTGGTTATATTTGTGTTATAGAACCGATAGTCTGCAACATCGTCTTCTTCTGTTCATTATAGTACATTTGGCAACTTAGAGAAACCAAGATCTGAGGATTTCTCCTATCTGTGCAATACATTTCCGTTTATTCTGAAGAAATAAAGACTGTAGTCATTGCTATTGTGTCAGACATGTTTTATTCCTACTGTAGAACCAAATCTGTTCAATAGGATCTTAAAATGATTGATCTGGTTCATTTGGGAACTCTTTAAATACAAGAAATAAAGTTTCAGGTAGATATAATAGAAAGGTTCCATTCAGGTTTATTCTCCAGAAATAGGGAAGTAGATAGTTCCCAAAATGTCAGAGACGTACAATTTCCGTTTTAGTACCGAAAATGTTCAACGCTGTCTTCTTTTGTTTATTTTAGTTCATTTGGCAACGTAGAGAAACCCAGAACTAAGGATTTCTCCTGTCCATGCAATACATTTCTTTTTATTCTGAAGAAATGAAGACTGTAGTCATTGCTATAGTGTCAGACATATTTTATTGGTGTTGTAGAACTGAAACTGTTCAATAGGACCTTAAAAGGATCGATCTGGTTCATTTGGGAACTTTTTAAATGCAAGAATTGAAGATTCAGGTACCTATGTAATGGAAGGATTCAGGGAGGTATAATGGAAAGGCTCAATTTAGGCTTATTCTGAAGAAATAGGGCTGTGGACCATTCCTACTGTGTCAGAGTGGTTATATTTGTGTTATAGAACCGATAGTCTGCAAAATCGTCTTCTTTTGTTCATTATAGTACATTTGGCAACATAGAGAAACCAAGAACTGAGGATTTCTCCTATCTGAGCAATACTTTTCCGTTTATTCTGAAGAAATAAAGACTGTAGTCATTGCTATTGTGTCAGACATGTTTTATTGGTGTTGTAGAACTGAAACTGTTCAATAGAATCTTAAAATGATTGATCTGGTTCATTTGGGAACTCTTTAAATACAAGAATTAACGATTCAGATAGATATAACAGAACGGTTCCAATCGGGTTTATTCTCCAGAAATAAGGGAGAAGAACGTTCCCAAAGTGTCAGAGACGTTTAATTTATGTTTTTGTACCGAGAGTGTTCAACACTGTCTTCTTTTGGTCATTATAGTGCATTTGGCAACTTAGAGAAACCAAGAACTGAGGATTTCTCCTATCTATGCAATACATTTCCATTTATTCTGAAGAAATAAAGACTGTAGTCATTGCTATTGTGTCAGACTTGTTTTATTCCTGCTGTAGAACCAAATCTGTTCAATAGGATCTTAAAACGATTGATCTGCTTCATTTGGGAACTCTTTAAATACAAGAAATAAAGTTTCAGGTAGATATAATAGAAAGGTTTCATTCACGTTTATTCTCCAGAAATGAGGAAGTAGAAAGTTCCCAAAGTGTCAGAGATGTTTAATTTGCGTTTTAGTACCGAATATGTTCAACACTGTATGCTTTTGGTTATTATAGTTCATTTGGCAACGTAGAGAAACCCAGAACTAAGGATTTCTCCTGTCCATGCAATACATTTCTTTTTATTCTGAAGAAATGAAGACTGTAGGCATTGCTATTGTGTCAGACATGTTTTATTGGTGTTGTAGAACTGAAACTGTTCAATAGAATCTTAAAATGATTGATCTGGTTCATTTGGGAACTCTTTAAATACAAGAATTAAAGATTCAGATAGATATAATAGAACGGTTCCAATCGGGTTTATTCTCCAGAAATAAGGAAGAAGAAAGTTCCCAAAGTGTCAGAGACGTTTAATTTATGTTTCTGTACGGTGAGTGTTCAACATTGTCTTCTTTTGGTCATTATAGTGCATTTGGCAACTTAGAGAACCCAAGAACTGAGGATTTCTCCTATCATTGCAATACATTTCCATTTATTCTGAAGAAATAAAGACTGTAGTCATTGCTATTGTGTCAGACTTGTTTTATTCCTGCTGTTGAACCGAATGTGTTCAATAGGATCTTAAAATGATTGATCTGGTTCATTTGGGAACTCTTTAAATACAAGAATTAAAGATTCAGATAGATATAATAGAACGATTCCAATCCGGTTTATTCTCCAGAAATAAGGAAGTAGAAAGTTCCCGAATTGTCAGAGACATTTAATTTATGTTTTTGTACTGAGAGTGTTCAACACTGTCTTCCTATGGTCATTATAGTGCATTTGGCAACTCAGAGAACCCAAGAACTGAGGATTTCTCCTATCTGTTCAATAAATTTCCGTTTATTCTGAAGAAATAAAGACTGTAGTCATTGCTATTGTTTCAGACATGTTTTATTCCTGCTGTAGAACCAAATCTGTTCAATAGGATCTTAAAATGATTGATCTGCTTCATTTGGGAACTGTTTAAATACAAAAAATAAAGTTTCAGGTAAATATAATAGAAAGATTCCATTCACGTTTATTCTCCAGAAATAAGGAACTAGAAAGTTCCCAAAGTTTCAGAGATGTTTAATTTGCGTTTTAGTACCGAATATGTTCAACACTGTCTTCTTTTGGTTATTATAGTTCATTTGGCAACGTAGAGAAACCCAAAACTAAGGATTTCTCCTGTCCTTGCAATACATTTCTTTTTATTCTGAAGAAATGAAGACTGTAGTCATTGCTATTGTGTCACACATGTTTTATTGGTGTTGTAGAACTGAAACTGTTCAATAGGATCTTAAAATGATTGATCTGGTTCATTTGGGAACTTTTTAAATGCAAGAATTGAAGATTCAGGTACCTAAGTAATGGAAGGATTCAGGGAGGTATAATGGAAAGGCTCAATTCAGGCTTATTCTGAAGAAATACGGCTGTGGACCATTCCTACTGTGTCAGAGTGGTTATATTTGTGTTATAGAACCGATAGTCTGCAACATCGTCTTCTTTTGTTCATTATAGTACATTTGGCAACTTAGAGAAACCAAGAACTGAGGATTTCTCCTATCTGTGCAATACATTTCCGTTTATTCTGAAGAAATAAAGACTGTAGTCATTGATATTGTGTCAGACATGTTTTATTCCTGCTGTAGAACCAAATCTGTTC
>NW_025396542.1:0-1698 GCF_016433145.1 Gracilinanus agilis | reverse complement strand
AATCTGTTCAATAGGATCTTAAAATGATCGATCTGTTTCACTTGGGAACTCTTTAAATACAAGAATTAAAGATTCACATAGATATAATAGAAAGGTTTCATTCGGGTTCATTCTCCAGAAATGAGGAAGTAGATAGTTCCCAAAGTGTCAGAGATGTTTAATTTATGTTTTAGTACTGAGAGTGTTCAACACTGTCTTCTTTTGGTTATTATAGTTCATTTGGCAACGTAGTGAAACCCAGAACTAAAGATTTCTCCTTTCCGGGCAATACATATCTTTTTATTCTGAAGAAATGAAGACTGTAGTCATTGCTATTGTGTCAGACATGTTTTATTAGTGTTGTAGAACTGAAACTGTTCAATAGGATCTTAAAATGATTAATCTGGTTCATTTGGGAATTCTTGAAATACAAGAAATAAAGATTCAGATAGATATAATAGAACGGTTCCAATCGGGTTTATTCTCCAGAAATGAGGAAGCAGAATGTTCCCAAAGTGTCAGAGACGTTTAATTTGCTTTTTAGTACCGAAAATGATCAACACTGTCTTTTTTTAGTTATTATAGTTCATTTGGCAACGTAAAGAAACCCAGAACTAAGGATTTCTCCTATTCATGCAATACATTTCTGTTTATTCTGAAGAAATAAGGACAGTATTCATTGCATTTGTTTCAGACGAATTTTATTTATGTTGTGGAACCGAAACTGTTCAATAGGATCTTAAAGTGATCGATCTGGTACATTTGGGAACTTTTTAAATGCAAGAATTGAAGATTCAGGTACCTGTATAATGGAAGGATTCAGGGAAGTATAATGGAAAGGCTCAATTCAGGCTTATTCTGAAGAAATAGGGCTGTGGACCATTCCTACTGTGTCAGAGTGGTAATATTTGTGTTATAGAACCGATACTCTGCAACATCGTCTTCTTTTGTTCATTATAGTACATTTGGCAACTTAGAGAAACCAAGAACTGAGGATTTCTCCTATCTGTGCAATACATTTCCGTTTATTCTGAAGAAATAAAGACTGTAGTCATTTCTATTGTGTCAGACATGTTTTATTCCTGCTGTAGAACCAAATGAGTTCAATAGGATTTTAAAATGATTGATCTGGTTTATTTGGGATCTCTTTAAATACAAGAAATATAGTTTCAGGTAAATATAATAGAAAGGTTCCATTCATGTTTATTCTCCAGAAATAAGGAAGTAGAAAGTTCCCAAATTGTCAGAGAAGTTTAATTTGCGTTTTAGTACCGAAAATGATCAACACTGTCTTCTTTTGGTTATTATAGTTCATTTGGCAACGTAGAGAAACCCAGAACTAAGGATTTTTCCTTTCCGTGCAATACATATCTGTTTATTCTGAAGAAATAAAGACTGTAGTCATTGCTATTGTGTCAGACACGTTTTATTGGTGTTGTAGAACCGAATCTGTTCAATAGGATCTTAAAATGATCGATCTGTTTCACTTGGGAACTCTTTAAATACAAGAATTAAAGATTCAGATAGATATAATAGAAAGGTTCCATTCGGGTTCATTCTCCAGAAATAAGGAAGTAGAAAGTTCCCAAAGTGTCAGAGACGTTTAATTTGCATTTAGTACCGAAAATGATCAACACTGTCTTTTTTTAGTCATTATCATTCATTTGGCAATGTAGAGAAACCCAGAACTAAGGATTTCTCCTATTCATGCAATACATT
>NW_025396541.1:0-1245 GCF_016433145.1 Gracilinanus agilis | reverse complement strand
GTAGAGAAACCCAGAACTAAGGATTTCTCCTATTCATGCAATACATTTCTGTTTATTCTGAAGAAATAAGGACTGTAGTCATTGCATTTGTTTCAGAGGAGTTTTATTTGTGTTGTGGAACCGAAACTGTTCAATAGGATCTTAAAGAGATCGATCTGATTCATTTGGGAACATTTTAAATGCAAGAATTGAAGATTCAGGTACCTATATAATGGAAGGATTCAGGGAGGTATAATGGAAAGGCTCAATTCAGGCTTATTCTGAAGAAATAGGGCTGTGGACCATTCCTACTGTGTCAGAGTGGTTATATTTGTGTTATAAAACCGATAGTCTGCAACATCGTCTTCTTTTGTTCATTATAGTACATTTCGCAACTTAGAGAAACCAAGAACTGAGGATTTCTCCTATCTGTGCAATACATTTCCGTTTATTCTGAAGAAATAAAGACTGTAGTCATTGCTATTGTGTCAGACATCTTTTATTCCTGCTGTAGAACCGAATCTGTTCAATAGGATCTTAAAATGATTGATCTGGTTAATTTGGGAACTCTTTAAATACAAGAAATAAAGTTTCAGGTAGATATAATAGAAAGGTTCCATTCAGGTTTATTCTCCAGAAATAAGGAAGTAGAAAGTTCCCGAATTGTCAGAGACATTTAATTTATGTTTTTGTACTGAGAGTGTTCAACACTGTCTTCCTATGGTCATTATAGTGCATTTGGCAACTCAGAGAACCCAAGAACTGAGTATTTCTCCTATCTGTGCAATACATTTCCGTTTATTCTGAAGAAATAAAGACTGTAGTCATTGCTATTGTGTCAGACATGTTTTATTCCTGCTGTAGAACCAAATCTGTTCAATAGGATCTTAAAATGATTGATCTGGTTCATTTGGTAACTCTTTAAATACAAAAAATAAAGTTTCAGGTAGATATAATAGAAAGGTTCCATTCAAGTTTATTCTCCAGAAATAAGGAAGTAGAAAGTTCCCAAAGTGTCAGAGATGTTTAATTTGAGTTTTAGTACCGAAAATGTTCAACACTGTCTTCTTTTGGTTATTATAGTTCATTTGGCAACGTTGAGCAACCCAGAACTAAGGATTTCTCCTGTCCATGCAATACATTTCTTTTTAATATGAAGAAATGAAGACTGTAGTCATTGCTATTGTGTCAGACATGTTTTATTGGTGTTGTAGAACCGAATCTGTTCAATAGGATCTTAAAATGATCGATCTGTTTCACTTGGGA
>NW_025396540.1:966-1770 GCF_016433145.1 Gracilinanus agilis | reverse complement strand
GATTTAATTACGGAATCAACCTGAATTGTTGATTCCTGGCGGCCACACCAGGAGACAAAGTGTATATAAAGAACTTCCAGCGCACGGGGGCAACCCAGCCTTCGTGGGATGGGCCGTGTGAAATTTTAATAACCACCCCAACAGCTATAAAGATCGGAGAAAAGGACTCTTGGATTCATTGTTCACATGTAAAGAGGGCATCTTCTATTGAACCTGATTGACTGTTTCCTGTTACCTGCATTGGAGATAACAGTTCATGGACTCATGGATGTTAATTTGGAATCATTGGTTTGTCTTGATTCTTTCCCTGATTTTATTTTAATTTTCTTATTGATTTACCTAATATCTTTAATTGAATAATTGATATTTTTTCTTTTTTCTCATTTCTTGTACTTGAGTACATATAATCACTTAATTTTTTCATTTTTTGCAATGCTATAATTTTAATATATATATAATTGCTGTAATATTACTGCTTACTCACAAGGTGTAGACT
Source organism: Gracilinanus agilis (assembly GCF_016433145.1). Lineage (NCBI taxonomy): Eukaryota > Metazoa > Chordata > Mammalia > Didelphimorphia > Didelphidae > Gracilinanus > Gracilinanus agilis. The sequence continues at coordinate 1,274 of NW_025396540.1, read as the reverse complement.
CCAAGAACTTGCCATATATTGTTAAATGTTATGGGACTGTGATTAATGCTTCTATCTAATTCCAGGAGAAGGGAACACATGAGCCATTAATGGTGCTAAGGAAAGCACAAGGTCATGAAGACCGACCGACAAATCCAATGGGATTTCTGAGAACATCTGCACAGTGCCAAGGAGCACAAGGTTAAAGAGATCATACATATACAGGTGGGATTGAGGTACTCCCACGCCAACACTGAGGACTTGAACTCAGTGTAAGAATCGAAGCTGCGACGCTTAACATATGTTAAGACGTAGGACTCTCCGAACTA
>NW_025396540.1:0-887 GCF_016433145.1 Gracilinanus agilis | reverse complement strand
TTTTTTCTCTCTTATAGAATGGCAACTTCCTGTAGTCTTAGCTGCAAATGGGTAAGTGCAGTATTACTGCATTGTATCCTACAGACTAGTAGGATGGAAATTATAATTGATTAGACCCTAATACAAGGGCCTGTTATAAATTTTATTTTGTTTTCTTCAAAAATTTTTTATGTACATAACTTTTGATATTTTGATTTTAATGTTTTTTTTTTCAAAAGCTTCAATTTCTTCTATTTGATTTTTATATTTTTTCTTTTCTTTTTCTTTTGAATTGACTCATGCAACCCCATGATTCAACTGTATATATTGAGCTGATCTGGGTATTTCTTTCTAAATACCCACGTCAGGGGGGATTGTATTTTATAAAATCCAAGATTAATCGTATTTTATTATATCCAAGATTTAATTTTTGGTTTTGTTTGAGAAAATTCTCAGGGAAAGAAACTTGCTGATTCCTTAAATCCAGAGAATGAACTGTTTGCAGAGAGATGCCTGAAGAACCTACGTTTAATCAAGAGATCCAGAATGAACTTTGGGTTACAATTGATTGAACTGATGGGGTTTTGTTGCATCAAGTGATCCAGAACGAACTTTGGGTACTAATGAATGGACTGATGGGTTTTTGAATAGTTACCTTAATTGTACATGTTATGCTGATTGGGGACTGCCCCCAATTGGGTTCTTGTCAACGCGCTTAGCAAAACATTGGTTTTGCTTTCTCTCTTTCCCATTTCCCTCTTATCTCTAACTATAGTAGTTAGAAGGACCTTTGTGGTAGAAGATGTTTGTGTAACATGATCACTTGGGGTGACTAGGCACCCAATGATCATCAGGGGGGATTGTGTAAATAGAATTAGCCAGATCCTATTAATAGTCAAAAATCTACT
>NW_025396539.1:0-1355 GCF_016433145.1 Gracilinanus agilis | reverse complement strand
CTTTATATCCAAGGCTTGACTCCTGTCTCACAAAATACCAGTTCTGCAATGAATACACAGATGGTAATTATAATAAAAAAAAAATAAATTCCATATCCTCCCTGGTAGACCCATGCTTGTCCAATACATTGATAATGCATTGATAGTGTTATGAAGTCGGCAGTTTTGGTAGTGAGGAGGGATAAGGTGATAAGAGGAGGAATGAAGGGGATGGCTGAGTGTAAGGAATGAATGGATTGTATATAGGAAGGTAAGGGAATGGATGGGAGGATAGGAGGGGCTGCCCAAACAGGTTAGAGACAGAGGATACTGGGGGGGAATAGACAGGATCCTTCAAGGCAGGGATGGTATCTCTATGGTATAAGAGGAATTGGGCCAGTCAGAAATGTTTAGATCTGGCTGTAGGGTTTTCTCTTGTTAATTTCTAAGGTGCCTTTGAGGGAGGAGTCAAAGGCTCCTCCCTGCCAGTGAAATTGATGTCTGTAGGAAGTCTCAGCTGGGTACTTCCTGCCCAAGATGGAAGCCTAGGTTTCCCTCAAGAAATAAAAGGAAAGTAATCTCTTCCCTTTCTGCCTTTGCCTTAATATTCAATACAATCATTCACCAGAGGCTTTTGTGTAGGTAAAAAAAAAAAGGGGATTTATTAATGTCAGGGATAATCAGAGGGAAAGAGGTTTTTGGTTTTTATAACTGCTGCTAGGGAGAAAGCTGATGCTGGGGGAGGGATCACAGGAGAGGGTCAGACTGAGAGACCGACTCTCCCAGTCAGGTAGGCTTCACTGCCCTGAAGTAAAGTATTTATCAGATCACTAAATAAGGGGGTGGCTTGATTTAGGATGTCCTCCTTGCCTACAGAAACTAAACCCATGATGTCCAACCACCAAAACCACCCTTCCTCCCAGGGCCCAAAGGGAAATTCAGGGGAAATAGCAGGGATGTAATGGAGAGATCAGGGAGAGGTCCAGAGAAATCAGACTAGGTCCAAATGCCCCAAAAGACAAAAGCACAGGCCCAGGCAAAGCCAAAAGCCACAGCCAACAGGCAAAAGCCCCTCAGTTGGAACTTCAGCACTATTTATAGCTGCAGGCTCCAACTGTTTTTTGTCAACATTCTAAAACTTCTAACTACCAGAGCTGTTAAGGTTGAATTTGCAAAAGCAAAAAGCTATTGCTGCAACCCTGCATTACAATCGCATCCTCTACCCTGAAAGCACACCAGCAGGTTACCCTGCCCCTCCTAAGGGGTCTGAATGTTTGGAGAAATAAAGCTTCTAAAAACAAGCAACCATTCTGCCTTGGAATTTATCCAATTCCACAGCAAAACAGAAGTCAGAGAAAGTATACATGGGAGGATAT
>NW_025396538.1:0-10522 GCF_016433145.1 Gracilinanus agilis | reverse complement strand
TCCCAATAAAATGCAAGTTCCTTGAGGGTAGAGACTAAGTTTCAAAACTCTAGTGTTTCTCACAGTGTGTAGCATGTAGAAATTACTTAATGAATGCTCATTTATCCCCTCATCTCTAATATCTAGCCATTTATTCCACTCTCTTATATATTCCATTCTCTTATATCTATTCCTTTTTCTCCAATCACCAATAAGTACCCTAAATGAGGCTGATCAGGCCCACTCTAAATAGTTTCTAATTGATCTTCCTGATTTCCATCTCTCCCTCTCTAATCTACTTGTAAAGAACCAGCAAAAAACTTTTTTCTTAAAATAAGATCTGACCTCATACCCCTACTTAAGTTTCTTTAGTGGTTGCAATTATACACAGGAGAAAATCCTGCCTGGTTTTAGGGCCCACTCCAAATCATCTTCCACTTACCTTTCTAGCCCTGTTGCATGGTATGCTCATTCACAAACTCCATACTCCAGTCAAACAATAATATGAGTCACTTGATTAGTTAACCAACATTTATCAAGGGCTTATTTAGATGCCAAACTCACAATCCTACAAGATCCCATTGGCCTTCAGATTGCACCTTGTTACCGTCTTTCCCTCTGATTGGAAGGTGAAGCCATGAACTCCTAAACCTCCATTTAAGGAGGGACCTGAGATCAGAATATCTCATTTCTTACAGGCTGACCTATTTTGACTTTTGGATCATGTTCCAGTGTCAGGTGCTTTCAAAAGCTCCACGATTCCCTCATCATTCAGCTTTCTTTTGTGTATTGTGTTCCTTCATTAGATTATAAGCTCCTTGAGAACAGGGACAATTTTTAATACATATATATATTTGTATCCCCAGCACTCAGCACAGTGCCTTGCGTTTAATAAATATTTATTGACTTACTAACCAACTAGGAATATAAAGCGAGGCAAAAAACACAATCCCTATCTTCAAGTTCACAATATGCAAAAAATGTGCGTACATGATGTATGTAGTAGAAATGGAAGGAATCACAGAAGGAAGGCACTGTGTGATGTGGTGGAGGGGCAGAGACAAAATTGATGGGAAAGGGGCTTTAAGCTGAGTTCTGAAGGAAGCCAGAAAAAAATGGGAGGAATAAATGAGAAGGCAAAAATATTCCAGGGAGATAATGCAAAAAGCCAGAGATAAGAAGGAGCCAAGGGAGATTATGAGTGGGGATAGTGCTGAGGGTGACATGATCAGAATTATACTTTAGAAAAATCACTTTGCAGCTGAATGAAAGATGGATTGGAATTTAGAGATAGAAAAGGCTATTGAAATAGTTTTGAGATGATGAGGGCCTGTACCAGAGGGACAGCTATTTGAAAGAAAAGAAGACCAATATGAAAGTTGTTGTGATGGTAGAAATGACAAGATTTGTTGAGAGGTTGGATTTGTGGGGTGAATGTGGAGTTGAGGATGTTCCCTAAGCTGTGAGTTTAGGTGAATAGAAAGAGGAGGATGATGCCCTCCTTAGTAATATGGTAGTTAAGAGTGGGTAGAGTTTGAGGAAGAAAGATGTTGAATTTTGTTTTGGGTAATTTGAGTATGAGATATCTATGGGACTTCTAGTGCAAAATGTTCAAGATGCAGTTGGAGATGTGAGCCTGGAGGTCAGGGGAGAAATTAGCACTACATATAGATGGGGATCATCTGCAAAAAGATTGTGACTGAACCCATGGGAACTGATGAGATGGCAAAATAAGATAACATAGAGATAAAAGAATATGGAGTCTAGCCCAGGATGTTGTGGGGTACCTATGATTAGTGTGCATGACCTGAATAAAACCAGCAAAGGAGACTGAGAAGGAACAGGACACAAAGGAGAACTAGGAGAGGATGTTGTTATGAAAACATAGGAAAAAGATAATATCCAGAAGAAGTTGATTTCCAGTGCCAAAGGCTTCTGCGGGGGCCAAGGAGAATAAAGGAGTGAGGAAAGGGCATTAGATCGAAGAATTATGAAATCACTAGGAACTTGGAGAGAGCACTTTTGGTTGAATGATGTTGGAAACTAGATTGCAGAAGCAAACAAGAAGAGAAGAAGATGTCACCATTGCAAAATGATTTTCTTAAGGAGTTGAGCAACAAAGGAGTGAATTAGAGGATGATACCTATTGGGGAAAGTAAGATAATATAAGGGTTTTTTTTAAGGATGAGGAAAATATGGCCCTATTTCCATAGCAGGGAAGGAACTGCAGAAAGCAAAAAAACTAAAGATAAAGTGGGAGTGTGAGGATGATAGCTGGGACAATCTGCTAGAGAAGATGGATGAAGATGGGATTAAAGAATGAGGTAGAAAGGTAAACCTTGGCAAAGAAAAAGAGACACCTCTTCATGAGATCTATTTGTCAGGTATGTTGGAGGAGACTACCCTTTAAGGTCCATACTAGGTCAGACTAGATCATCTTCTGAAGCCTCCTCCAACTCTGAAATGTTATGATAAAAATCTACGTATAATATTCATATTATATATGTTATGGGGCCTAGCAAAGTGCTTGGCACACATTTGGTGATAAATGGATATTTAAATGTTTAATGAATGCCCAAATGTTGCTTCTGCTCTCTGGGCTCCAAATTCCTCATCTTACAATAAGGAGATGCTAGGTGATCTCCCAGGTCCCTTCTATTCCTTGAGCCCCATAATTATGGTGCATACCATAAATTTTCAATTTTACTTTCCTGTTTTTCCTTAATGATATGAGGAATGGTAGAATCTGCTTAATGAGAGAAGAGTTTTAATTCATCATGGAGTATGGCATTTCTAACCATAGGAAAAGACCTTCTGATGCTTGCAAAGACCCTGAGTGCTGTCTTTGGGTGACTGCAAGTGCAATGTGCTCCTGATACATTCAGGAATGCAGATAGAGTATTCCTCAGACAACTATAGCTGGTTTTTTCCTCTCTGCAGTGATCCACCTAGTCGACAAATATTACATAGGTAGAGGAAATATTGACAGAATGATTCCAGTGTTTATTTTGTCAGGAGAACACATTTTGTCAGAGTAAAAATATGGTAAAATAATAGAGCTTCTTCAGAAGATGGTCTCTCAAGCATACAGAAAGATGTAAAGTATGCTCACCATGCTGAAATAAACTTTTAACCTCTTCCAAATATCATCCATTTAGGTGCCAACAGTAAAAGCCCTAACATAAAAATCTCCCAAGATACAAGATAAATGCTAATGAAGGTGAGGGATTGAGAACCAATGTAAAAGAGAAGAGAAATGCAAAAAGCCTGAGAATAGTCACAGGATGGGGGCAGAAAATGAAGAAGCAAGAGAACCAGATTCCTTGCATGATGAGTGAACAATAGGATTTGATGAAGATAAGTGCATTGTTAAATAGTTTTAGAAACTGACAAATGGTTCCAGTCATAGCAGGGCAGTGTTAGCATATAAATTATTTTAATAGGGAGCAGGTAGGGGGAAGAGGACCTTGGAAAATAACTGTATGTCAGCTACTGTAAATTTCCTAGAGTCAAAATTGTCAGTTCCAGTGAGCGTAATATGAACTATATACATTAGCAATTCATTTTGAGAACTTTTTTCCTGCCAAAAACATCAGCCAAACTGACCGGGCTCTTCGTTTAATAGGGACTAGAGGGATTCTCATTAACAGAATCTTCAAGTTGGCAGGGACTATAGATGCCACCGAATCCAATCTCTGACGGGCTATGAGAATCATCTACAATGTTGATGTCGGGTGGTCACCCAGCTTTTGCTGTTTCACTCACAGCCTATCTTGAGATAATTCTAATAATTCAAAAGTTCTTGACAGGGACTTAAAAATCTGTCTCTGTATGTTTTACATACATTAGTCTTAATTCTGTCTTCCAAAGGTACACATAATAAATCTAAGTCAATTTCTCCCTGGGCCCTACATGACAACCCAGAAGATCCCATTCTCCAAGACTCCAGACAGCAAAGAGGGCCCCCCCACTGCTTGAACAAGTCTTGCCCAGATCTCATATCACAGTCCTTTTTCTGTTCTTGAGGAGGTCTTCCTGAGGTCCCATAGTTCTGTTTCTCCCAATGGGATATCCTTGTGGACTTCTAGCAAACCCAAGCTCCCCAGAGAGAGGAAGCCCACATTCAACTATTTGTACAGCCTAAAATCATATGAGCTTCAGGGGCATCCACATAACCCTGTTTTGTTGTATTAGGCTTATTGTCCACTAAAGCCCCTAAAGGTTTTCATTTAGAATGGCAACTCTTAATTCATCTGTTCCTCATTCTGCACTTCCTAGTGATATTCCCAGTGAGCTTCACATGGTCACATCTGGTACATTCTCTCATTCTTTTTATGAAACAATCCTTTTGGATCTTGTTTCCATCACTGAATAACTTGAATAAGCCCACTTTCTTCCTGTCTTCTGTAAATGTGATTACCGTGACATTTGTGTCTTCGTCCAAGGTTGTGAGAAAGAAATGGTTACTCTTTAGAGTCTTAGTTGATGGAATGTTTTCTACTGGTCTCCTCCCTATCATTTTCCTCTATTCTTCTCTGCTCACTCATTTCCCATCAGTCCCACTAATCTTTTTGTTGTTCTTGTTCAGCTGTTTTCAGAAATGTCTAAATCTTTGAGACCCTATTTGGGGTTTATTTGGCAACGATACTGGAGTGGTTTGCCATTTTCTTTTCCAGCTCATTTTGCACATGAGGAAACTGAGGTAAGCAGAGTAAAGTGACTTCCCTGAGGCTATATGGCTAGTAAGTGGGTGAGGCTGGATTTGAACTCAGGAAGAAAAGTCTTCCTGACTCTAAGCCCAGCACTCTACTATCTACTACACCACCGGGGTCCACCCTCCACCCCACTAACCTAAGAATGCCCCCTTTCCTTCACATTCACATGCCTCCCTTTTATTTCAAGTCAGGAAACTCACATACTTAAGATCATTTAAGCCACCTCATTTATAGAAGCTATCAGAGGGAGGCTTTTCCTCTTTATCCACAATGCTAAACAGAAAGTGGGATCTTAATTTCAGTGTTCTTTTGCCAAAGAAAATCTCCAATACTAACTCATTAACTAAACTAAAAGAGTTGTGTATCTCTGTTAAGAGAAAACATTTAAATACAATCTGCATGATTATTCCACAATTAACTGTTAATTGTCCTGCCTGAAAAAGAGTAAGTGACATTTGGGACTGGTAGAGAACTGTCACACTTAGGAAATGAAGATCTATTCAAAGAATTCCAGATCCAATATTAAAAGAGTTTTTTTTTAATCATCTATTTCAAACGCTTCATTTTATAGATGGGGGAAACAAGTCCAAAGAAATTGACTTGCCCAAAATCACAAGGTAGGGTAAGATTAAGGATTTGAATCCAAGTCTTCTGATTCCCAGTTGAGTACTCTTTCATCTATAACCTTCTGCCTATAATAGAAGTGGCCAAGGGATTCAAATAGCCAATTTTCAAAAGAAAAAAAGGAAAACTATCAATAACCATCTAAAAATTCTTCAAAATCGTCAATCATCAGAGAAATGCAAATTAAAGTAATCCTGAGTTGTCACTTTCCATCTATCAAATTGTCAAAGATGGTAAAAGGTGAAGAAATGCAAGGTAGGAGAAACTGAGGGGATACAAGCACACTAATACCCTGCTGGTTGACTATCACTTGGAATTATGCAAGAAAAATTACTAAAATATTAATTGCTTTAGACCCAGAAGTCCCACCTAAACACCAAGGAGGTTGATGACAGTAAGAAAAGGTACTTATGGGGCAGCTGAGTAGCTCAGTGGATAGAGAGTCAGGCCTAGAGACGGGAGGTCCTAGGTTCAAATCCGGCCTCAGACACTTCCCAGCTGTGTGACCCTGGGCAAGTCACTTGACCCCCATTGCCCACCCTTACCAGTCTTCCACCTAGGAGCCAATACACAGAAGTTAAGGGTTAAAAAAAAGAAAAGGTACTTATATGGTATGCCAGAATATGCATAACAAAAATTATTCATATTAACCAAAAGCTAGAAATAGCATGTGCCCAACAATTGGGAAAGAGTCAAAGAATATAGTCTATGAATACAACAGAATATCATTATACCACAAGGAATGATGAATAGGAAGAATTCAGACATGACTTGTATGAAATGGTCCAGAGGCAGAGGAATCATATACACACTGGTTATGACAACATAAACGTCAAATATAATCGACAATGATAGGACTACATCATCAAAGCTAATTAATGCGCCTCTCCTTCCTTTCTAAGACAAACTTTTCACACAAAAGTGGCAAGTGACCTGTATGATTGGTTGCAATTAGGCAACATACATTAGGAGCATACTTTGCAGCAATGGAAGGAGAGGGTTTGAGGATGAGTTGGGAAGTGGGTTACTTACCAAAATCAGCATCCAATAACTTGATGCTTGGATGGATCTGTAATGGGAGATGTGATTCCGAGAGAGTGATATGATTACTCTCTCCAGTGAGGTAGATTTCAATCTGGTTGGGGATCAGTTTATGTCCTATCATAAATCCTCTGTAGGGAGACTACCCAACATTCTCGGGGCCTTCCTTTATGTCTCTTTCCATGGTATAGGTAGCATACCGGTACCTCTTCGCTATCTTTCTCTCTTTTGACATGAATTATGCACTTTCTTTTCTGATCACACATCTCTGTGACGTTTCCTTCATACTGCTTCTCAAGTAGAATTCTTTCCTTGCAATATGCTACAGCCTAATAACATTCAAAACCACTTTAAGAGCTAGTGAAGTAACCCAAGTTTAAGACTCACATGAATGTTTATGAGATTTAAAAAAATTTATCTGTATTTTTCCATTGGGTTATTGAAGCAAATTCTTCATGTAGTCTTCTACAGACAGCTATGACTAGAGTCAATATAGTCCATGACAGGAAAAAGCATGTATCCCTCATGATATATTTCTATTAAGTCCCCCAAGTACAAAGTAGTTTCTTTTTAGAGATTTTTAATTAAACAAGTGAAATAATTACGGTGATGATGGGTGGCACAGAACTGAACACTGATAGGACACCAACTAAATTTAGAGATATTCTTCACCTCAGGTTAATGATGCATTCTTTCATTCATAAAAGCTTTTGAAGGAAGAGTGGTTCTGGGCTTAAAATAAACATTGATACAATGAGTGACCCCACTAAGAGGAGATCTGAGTACTAGAAAGAACTTGAGACTTGAGCTGAAGCTCCAATTCTGCTACTTAGTGGCTTTGCAGAACCAATGCATTGAAACCTGTGACAATACAAAGAGGTTTCTTGTAATAGTGGAGACAACACTGATCCTGGAGCACCCAGGAAGATCTAGGTTTGAATTCTGCCTCAGGTGCTTACTAGCATGATAATTAAATTAAGTCTACACAAAGGTGAGAGCACCTTCCAATTCTGGGAAGTCCTAACCCACGTGTGCTAGAGTGAGTAACCAATCAAATTGAGGCAACGCTCCCTATGCTTTCTATCTATTGTGAGTGGACATGTGAATTAGGAGGGAGGAGCAGGAAGTGAAGCATAAGTGACCCCTTTAAAAGGAGAGGATCCTCTGTCCGCTGAGGCATTGGGTGGAAGACAGCATCTGGTGAGGATCTCTTCTGGTTCATAGAGGAGTGGTGGAATGCTGAGACTCTGGTGGGACCTCAGGGAGCTTCCCTTTGACTTGTCACGTGGGTAAATTAGGCTGACTCTCTTTCTCTTCCCTTGGCTTTTCTGGAGGCTCTACCCTCAGAGAGGCCTCTCTTATTGGAGGAGGCCTTGTGGCTAGAAGCCTTGTTTAATTAACCTCTGTGCCCCTCTGCTGGGCCTCTAAATTCTTACCTGATCTGGGCCTCTGGTCCGGGCCAGAATTTCTCTCTCTCAATCTCCCTACCTTCAACCTTCCTAATTGTAAATAAACATAACAGTCAATTTTGACTTGAGATTATTCCTTAATTGGGGAAATTTCCCCTGGCGACCACCTTTTAATATATTGAACCCATAAAACCCCTTTTTCCTCCTTACACCAGCCTGTGATCAGCACAAATCATTTAATCTCCCTGGATCTTATATTTTTCATATGCAGAATGAGGGTTTGGGACTAAATGGTAGCTAAATTCACCACTAACTCTTGATTCATGAAGCCAGGAGCCTATAATTCTAAAATCAAAATTGCTGATGAGATGGGTAAAAAATTAGAAATTTTGCTAAAGAAAATAAAGATGGGAAGAGCAGCCAGGTCTGACAGATTACACTCAGAAATGGTCTGTTCTAGAAGGAGTAGACTTTTAAGAGCATTAAGAGATTAAGATACCTCACACGCTCTGAAGATACTTGGAAGAAAAATCAGATGAGCAGAAAAAATAATGAGTGTTAATATTACCAAAAAAGAGACTGCATTAACTGGTGACTAATAGGCCAACTTTTAAATTTCTACTAAATCTTCACCAGAATACTTAACACATGTATCAAGGTTGTCCTTGAGGAGGAAAAAGAAGGGAGTGGGAAGGATTCTGGCATGGCATTTTACAACAGACCACATCTTTATAGTCATAAATTTGACTGAGCAGTATAGAGAATAAAAAATTCTGCTGTGCTTATTATTTATTGATTTGAAAAGTCACTTTATGTAGTAAAGAAATAACAACAACAACAACAATTTTAAAATACCAGATATTTAAATAGATGCAACTGGGTGGCACAGAGGATAAAGTATTGGCCCTGAAGTCAGAAAGATTCATTTTTGTGAGTTCAAATCTGGCCTCAAACATTTACTAGCTGTGTGACCCAGGGCAAGTCACTTAACCCCACTTGCCTCAGTTCCTCATCTGTAAAATAAGCTACAGTGAAATTACTATGGTATCTTTACCATGAATAATTCAGATGGGATCACAAAGAATGAAACAAGACTGAAAATGACTGAACAACAACAAAAAATATTTAAACGGTTTTAACATTTGTAAAGTACATGATTTTATATGATTCTCATAACAATCTTGCAAAATAAGTGCAGAGATATTATTAGCCCATGTTATAGACAAGAAAACTGAGACACAGAGAGGTTACATAAGTGACTTGTCCATGATCATAATGCTAGAATATGTCAGAGGTGGGATTCAAACCCAGCTCTTTGTGACATCAAATCCTGCATCCTAGCCACTGCATCCCATTGTCTCCACAACCATAATGATGAATTGGGAATTTATGGAGCCTAAAGATAGATTTTGGGGGGGTCCGTGAATTTGGATGAGAAAAATAAAATATCTTCATTTTCACTAACTTCTTATTGAAATTCAGTATTTAATTATTTAAAAAAGAAAACAACTTTTTTTCTGAAAAGGGGTTTGTAGATTTCCCAAGACTGCCAAAGCACACTTTAAATATGGTCAAGTGCCCTTTCCTTAGTGGTTTGACTCCTTCAAAATTTGTTTCCCATACATTTGTTCAAATATTCTAAGATTTCTCAAGACTAAACAATTGATATGTCTGTTGACCTCTGATTATGAATAGCAAATGAGGCATAAATAGTAGGTGGCCACCTTCTTTGAGAATGTCCAGCACAGAGTTTAAGAAGGGGAATTCTTTGTGGATACTCAGGACCTTAGATAAGATGCTCCTGTATGCAGATGGCATTTTACTTGGTGCATCAAACCATGGAATATTGCAAAGATGCCCAAATGAGATCTAACATCCCACAAAAGGGTTAAACCTGATTTTTTTACACAGCAGGGAAAAAGCAGATCAAGAATGCCTATTGTCAAGATAATGCTAGACAGTTACTTGAATAGTCTTTTGAGCTGGTCCACTAGTACATCTCTATGGGGCAGACAGCACAGATGGACAATGACCAGGCTCAGGACTAAATAGAAGAAAGAAAGTGAGCTGTAGTGCCTTTGAAAAATTGTACAGCATTTTCAATAGCCCCTAGCCTCTCAATGAAACAAAAATCCATCTTTTTTGGTGCCAATGTTCTTCCAAAAATGTTATATCATTGTGCATCACAGAAGAGCACAATCTTCATGGAATTAAAATTGCAGGTCACCCAAAGGATAGTGAATAGGGAGATGCATGAAGGAACAGATAGGTAGGAATATCATATGAATGATAATTTGTGTATATCAAGTGGTAAAAAAAAAGATTTCATCAAAGAGATACATGACATTTTAAATGGCTGCATATGTATAGCAAACTGATTTCCTTCTCAAGGAGTGGGGAGTGAGAGAGAATTTGGGACTCAAAATTTGAGAAAAAAATGTTAAAATTAATTTTTATAATTACTTGAGAAATATTTAAAAAGAACCTAGTTTCCTATTAAAAGAGATATATGTCTAGAAACAGGGATAATGTAGTCATGTAGTGAGAGTTAAGGATAATAATTGTTTAATTGATACCTATGTAATATCTAGAAATAAAAAGGAAAGAATCTTACTTCTCACTGCTATCTGATATACTTCCAGAAATGCTAACTAAAACAGGAGAACAAAATTGAATGCATAAGCACCAGCAAAGAGGAAAAAAAAATATATATGTATGTGTGTGTGTGTGTGTGTATATATATATACATATATA
>NW_025396537.1:0-1377 GCF_016433145.1 Gracilinanus agilis | reverse complement strand
TTAGTTGCCAAATGTGGCTCTCCCCCTCTCTAGCATCTCTGATCTCCACTCCTCCTCTCCATTCACACAGCCTACCCTATTTCAGGTCCTCCACAGCCCCTCACTTAGACTATCGCTATCGCCTCCTCACTGGACTCTGCCATAACCACTCTATCCTCCAGCCAGATGCCAAGGTGATTTTCCTAAAGCATAGATCTGACCCTATTATCTCCCTCCTCAATAAACTCTACTGGCTCCATATTAACTCTAGCATCAAATAATATTTAATTTCTGATAATAATAATAGCCAATGTGTATATCATACCTACTATGTGCCAGGCAATGTAATAAGCACTTTAAAATTATTATCTCATTTGGTACTCACAACTCTGAGAGATGAATGCTATTATTATCCCCATTTTACAGTTAAGGAAACTAAGGCAATGACTTTTCCTGAGTCAGATGGCTAAGAAGTATCTGAGGCTAAATTTTAACTCGGGTCTTCCTGATTCCAGACCTGGTGTTCTATCTACCGTACCACCTAGTTGCCTGATCATCTCAACGTGTTTAATATCTATTTCTTGGGTTATTTTTTTGTACTCATGTATGCAAATACATCACAAGAGAAAGTGTGGTCCAGGCAAAATTCTATGAGAAATTTAATTGACAAATGTCGCCATTTCCTAAATTTGAAGGCAGCCCCTGGGTCCAAAGTATATTTGTTAATTCCCTAATCGAGTTTGGGTGGTTTTGGTTGGTTGGTTTTGTTTTTAGGGTTTAAGAAATTTCAGTTATCTAAAATTTTTCCCTCTAAGAGCTTCTAGAAGAGGTTGGCTCTATAGATAAAGACTTTGGTTCTCTTATTTGGCCTTAGCCCTTTCCAAAGACTTATCAGAGGCAGCATGACATCGGGAAGAGAGAATATGTTGCAACTGAAAAGATCCTTGACTTGAAACCAAAAAGGTCTAAGTCTGAATCCTGCTTCTGGAATTTAAGAATGTACGTGACTGAGGGCGATTCCCTTAACTCTTCCAAGTTTCAGTGTCTTGCTCTGTAAAGCAGAAATAATAACCCGGGGACCATCTACCTCACTGGGCTGCCGTGAAGATCAAACAAGATAGTGTAACTAGAGTGTTTTGCAAACTTTAAAGCTCTCTGTAAATGTCATATTCCTATTGCTAACAACTTGACTAATGTCGGTGAATAGGGTCCGTGTCATGGCAGAAGACCAGTGAGCTCAGTTAGTCTGAAGATGATGAAGCCAAGTCCTGGTTTCAGACTCCACAAGGGCCAGTTAATGGTCACTCCAGTTCATGGATATAGTATTCTTTGGATATAGTATTCTTCTCAAAGAAATGCCATGAAAAGGGCAGCTAGGAGACACAGTGGATAAAGCAC
>NW_025396536.1:0-1378 GCF_016433145.1 Gracilinanus agilis | reverse complement strand
GCCCTTGAGAACAAGGACTGATTTTTATCTCCGTTTCTTCAAATACTTCCCAAAATAGAATACGTACTTAATAAATGCTTATTGATTATTGTGAAGAGTGAATCAAACTCTCTTTGTCTATCAACCAGGAACTTTTAAGTTAAACAATCAAAACGCCAATACCTTTACTTAGTACCTTACTTGACACTAAGTAAGAGAGTTGCAGATCACTTACTAGAGTAAACTCACACCTTCAAAGGTCACTTGCCTCACCCCACCTTGGGCAGTGTGAGGCAAATTAAAAGCCTGTGATTGGTTCCCAGAAAACGGGGGAGCAAAAGATAGTGATATGGAGAAAACGGCTTTAAAAAGGCCAACTTGAGGATTCTGTGATTCTCTCAACATTGGTGAGCTGGACTGGAGTTGAAGACTCTTTCCCAGGATCCTGCTTCACCTTGGAATGGTGAGTGGAGTGATTCCTTCCTTGGTTCTTTGTTGAAGAGACCCTCTATGTTTTTTGGGGCTTTGGTGGCACGCTTCAGCTTGAGTTCTGGTGAGATTCTTGGTGGTCTTAGCCTCAGTGGCAGATTCTTCAGTGGTTCCTGGCTCCTCAGATTTCAGCCTCCTAATTAGGACTTTGGATTCTGGTGAGATTGGCTTTCAGATTCTCATTTGAGGTCTGGAGACATTAGGATTAAATTTAGGGTATTTTGTAGCTAGGTAGTACTTTCTGTCTCTTTTTCTACATTTTTCCACTTTCACTTTTTCCACCTCTTTGTAAATGAAGCTGCTAAAAGTCATATTGACTTAATGTGTAATATTTTAAAATAGATGATCACAATATTACTATAGAATTCTCATATTTAGCATAAAACCTAAATTTAAATTTTTTAAATAGAATTCCTTTTTATTTTTTAAACCCTTGTACTTCGGTGTATTGTCTCATAGGTGGAAGAGTGGTAAGGGTGGGCAATGGGGGTCAAGTGACTTGCCCAGGGTCACACAGCTGGGAAGTGGCTGAGGCCGGGTTTAAACCTAGGACCTCCTGTCTCTAGGCCTGACTCTCACTCCACTGAGCTACCCAGCTGCCCCCCTAAATTTAAATTTTTACACTATGAAATGACTTCCTGACACTTACTGACTTCAGACTCCAGGCAGTGATTGGGATTTCTCCTCTCTCCTAGCTCCACTCATTTCTAAAGAATCTCCAGTTTAACAACAGTGCTGGTGACCAGGTGTTCATGGATGAGAATAAAAATCCTGAGGCTCAATACAATATTCTGAATTATGTAACCTTCAGTATGGATGCTGAAGCTCTAGTGAAAGTTGGACAGTTTAGCCCCAAGGCTGAACCTGGTCAAGATTTCACCATTGATGGGGAGGCCATAGTGTGGGGCTG
>NW_025396535.1:0-1005 GCF_016433145.1 Gracilinanus agilis | reverse complement strand
TGTATATAATTATTTCCATGTTATCTCCCCCATTAGACTGTGATCTTGAGAACAGGGTAGAGTACATGATTGCAATGGAATATTATTATGTTGTAAGAAATGATGAGCAGGAGAAACTCAGAGAAAATCCCAGAAAGACTTATATGAACTATAGCAAAATGAAGTAAGTAGAACCAGGAGAGCATGTATACAGTAAGAGCAAAACTGTATAATGAACAACTGCGAATAACTTAGCTCTTCTCAACAATACAATGATCCAAAACAATCCCCTTTAAAGGATTCATGATTAAAAAATATCATCTCTTTCCAGAGAAAGAACTGATGAAGTCTGAATCAGACCAGAGCACATTTTTTTCTCTTTCTTAAATTTTTTAATTTGATTTCCTTCTCCAAAAGAATTAATATAAAAATATCTTTTTATGTCATTGTACATGTAAAATGAATATCAGTTGGCTTACCATCTCAGCAGGGTGAAGGGAATAGAGGGAAGGAGAGTATTCAAGACTCAGAATCTGTATAAAAATATTGGAAACAGTTTTTAAATGTAATTGGGGAAAATGAAATTAAATAAAAATAAAAAAAATATGGTCATCCTTCTTGCAAAATAAGTCAGCAGATGAAAAGATCTTCCAAATAAAGATAAAAAGGTGAACTAGAATGATTGGATAATTTCATATAGATGGAAGACAATAAAAAACCACCGGTATTTGCATTTTACTTTCTTCTTTGTCAGGGTTTCTTAGAGAGGTCAGAGAGTTGGCACATCCATCATTAACTCTATGAACCAGACACTGACAAGTAAAATAAAAATTCCTAAGAGAAAGTAGGAAAAAAAAGCAAGAAAATAGTGCAACCAAATCAACATAGGGCTCTGTAGTTAAATAAAGATTGGAGATACTATAATTGGACACAGTTCACCATAAGCTCAGGAGAAAAATCTTAATTATACTGAATTTATAGTAGAATGAATGAATTTAGAAGAGATTAAAAGAAAAATCAATAAAA
>NW_025396534.1:0-2460 GCF_016433145.1 Gracilinanus agilis | reverse complement strand
ACACCTAGCAGATTGGCTAAAATGAAAGAAGGGGAGAGTAATGAATGTTGGAGGGGATGTGGCAAAATTGGGACATTAATGCATTGCTGGTGGAGCTGTGAACTGATCCAGCCATTCTGGCTGGCAATTTGGAATCATGCTCAAAGGGCTATAAAAGAATGCCTTCCCTTTGATCCAGCCATACCATTGCTGGGTTTGTACCCCAAAAAGATCATAGATAAACAGACTTGTATGAAAATATTCATAGCTGCGCTTTTTGTGGTGGCAACAAATTGGAAAAGGAGGGTATGTCCTTCAATTGGGGAATGGCTGAACAAACTGTAGTATATGCAGGTGATGGAATACTATTGTGCTAAAAGGAATAATAAACTGGAGAAGTTCCAGGCGAACTGGAGAGACCTCCGGGAACTGATGCTGAGCAAAAGGAGCAGAGCCAGAAGAACCCTATACACAGAGACTGACATTCTGTGGTAAAATCGAATGTAATGGACTTCTGTACCAGCAGCAATACAATGACCCAGGAGAATTCTGAGGGATTTATGGTAAAGATGCTACCCACATTCAGAGGAAGGACTGCAGGAGAGGAAACATAAGAAAAACAACTGCTTGAACACATGGGTCGGGGTGGACATGATTGGGGGTGTGGACTCGAAACTACCACACTAATGCAACTACCAACAATTTGGAAATTGGTCTTGATCAAGGACACATGACAAAACTAGTGGAAATGCGCATCGGCCATGGGTAGGGGGGGTCCGTGGGGGGGGGTTGAAGGGGAAAGGAGGAGCATGAATCATGTAACCATGTTAAAAATGAATATTAATAAATGTTAAAAAAAAGAAAAAAAAAGAAAAGACAAAAAAAATGATTGTTAGATGATTGGACAGAGCAGTCTTTGAAGGGATTAAGGAGGTGCCCCTCACAGGTAGTGATTAAAGTGGTATCCTCACTTTTGGCATAAGAGTCCTACAAGCAAACAAAACAACAGAACAGAGATAGACATGAGAATGAATGATGATCTAATCTCCACTGTCTAGAATATTATGTCCAAGGACTCAAAATCCCATGATGAAACAGACTGACTTCTGGGGTCCTCTGCTATTGCTGCCATCTTCTTGGGCCATCTGTAGTCATACTGGTCCTTGGATCAGCTCCTCTGGCGGATCATCTTCTCTTGTACACGGTCACTGATCATCTCTTTCCCTAAATTCCATTCAAATCTAGATGCTAATGTAAATCGGCACAGCCACTAACAGTGTGTTTCGTCAGGGTTCTAATGTTCTTCCTATAAAGGAGACCCAGCGATGGAGCACTGCACTAGACAATCCACATTTCTTATACTTTGGACTGTTGTGCTTCTCTCTTCCTAATTCCTGCTGTTGAAAACTGTCCATAACAAAGTGACAGAAGCAAAGCTGAGAATTTCCCAAAGTGTTTCCAGCATTGCATTAGAGCCTGCTCAGAGCCTTAGAAATGATTAGAAGCAGATCTGACACAGACACGTCTATATGGCATCATCTGGTCTTTGTAACTTTCTTCAGGAACTTTCCCTGCAATTATTATCTCACTTCTATTGTTTGTTATTATTTATATTAAACATCTGCAGTTTTGGTTCTCAATCCTCCCTCAGGGGTATGAAACAAGGAATCTCCTCCTCCTTCAGGAGCCTCATGCAGGACCTCTCCTAGCAAACGTGTGGCTTCTGTGCTGAATCAGATGGTAACTGGCCTGAATCCAACCAAAAGATGCTTCATCCTTTCTGTTAAAACAAGGGACGTGCGATGGGGGTCACGAAAAGCTGGGCAGAGGCTGCCACACTGGATCAGACAAGTTCTCTCTCATAAGATGTAACCAGTTTCTAACCCTGCCCAAACAGATTAGATATTGGACTGCACAGAGTGATGCCCTTTGAGCCTCTCCTCCCCCTGGCAATGATGTGGCTGATTTTCCAAACTCGGGGCAGGGTTTCTAGTATAATATTCAGCTTCTCATCAGGGGATGCTTGTCAAGGCTGGTTGAGGTGTGGGCGCTTGGTCAGAAGGTGTACCAACATGGAGCAGGGACTGTCCACAGCTGGCTCCATCTTCTCTCTTCCCATTTCCTTCCTAATATCTTCATTTCCCTTTTTTCTTCCCCTGGAGGGTTTCTCTGGTTCTGCCTTCATGAGCACAAGATGTTTAAATAAGAGACAACTGGGTCACAGACAGAGCATGGCAGGGAGCTTCCTCACATCTACTCTCCACCAGCCAAATACTCAGCCTTGAAGGCTCAACTAAATTACACCACTGTTGTCTTGGTCATCCCAAAGGAGACTGGGACATGGGGAAGTACTGGTCATGGGGGGGAGAAGACTTGAGTACCATCTTTAGTCTGGTGTAACCTTGGGGAAGTCACTTAAATTTAGTAAACTACGAGAGAGAGAGAGAGAGAGAGAGAGAGAGAGAGAGAGAGAGAGAGAGA
>NW_025396533.1:0-1219 GCF_016433145.1 Gracilinanus agilis | reverse complement strand
TTTTCATTAGTTCCATTGATATTTTTGATCTTTTGTTCTTCCATATGAGTTTTTTAAATTTTATTTTCTAATTCAATAAAATAGTTTGCTGGTAGTTTCATTGTTTTGGCATTGAATAAGTAAATTAATTTAGGTAGGATTCTCATTTTTATTATATTAATTTTATCTACTCATGAGCAATTAATATTTTCCCAATCATTTAGATATGACTTTATTTGTGTGAAAAGTGTTTTGTGATTGTACACATAATTGCTGTGTTGGTCTTGGCAAATACATTCTCAAGTATTTCATATTGTCCCAAGTGATTATAAATGGAATTTCTTTTTCTAATTCACTGCTGGACTTTGCTGGAAATATATAGAAATGCTGATGATTTATGTGAGCTTATATTGTATCTTTCAAATTTTCTAAAATTATTAAATATTTCAATTAGTTTTTTAATTGATTCTCTTGGATTCTCATATCATCCACAAAAAATGATAGTTTAGTTTCCTCATTGCCTACTTTAAATCCAACAATTTCTTTTTCTTCTCCAATTGCTAGTTAGCATAACTAGTACAATGTTAAATAATAGAGGTGATAATGGATGTCCTTGCTTCACTGCTGACCTTATTAGAAAAGCTTCTAACTTATCCCCATTGGAGATGATACTTGCTGATTGTTTTAGATAGATATTACTTATTATTTTAAGGAACAACCATTTTATTCCTATGCTTTCTAGTGTTTTTTAATAGGAATGGGTGTTGTATTTTGTTAAATGCTTTTTCCAAATTGAATTGGGAAAAGAAGGTGTATTCCTTTTTATCCCCATTAAATTTTCTCCCAATATCTATTAAATGTAACTTTTCTAAAATTTCATGTTTCCCTTACTTCTTTCTTTTGTTGTTAAATTTATCTAGTGCTGAAAAGGAATGGTTGAGGTCCCCCACTAATATATTTCCACTATTTCTTTTTTTACCTTCTGTAGTCTCTCCTTTAAAAATCTTGAGGCCATACCCTATGCTGTATATATGTTAAGTACAAATATTACTTTTTTTCTATACTACCATTAATCAAGATATAATTACCTTCCTTATTTATTTTAATCAGATCTATTTTCACTTTAGCTTTGTCTCAGATCCTGATTGGTACTCCTGCTTTTATCTTGGTTGATACCCAATAAATTCTGCCCCATATCCTGACATTTACTCTGTGTGCCTACCTGCCTCAAAAGGGTTTC
>NW_025396532.1:0-1158 GCF_016433145.1 Gracilinanus agilis | reverse complement strand
GCCCTTGAGAACAAGGACTGATTTTTATCTCCGTTTCTTCAAATACTGCCCAAAATAGAATACGTACTTAATAAATGCTTATTGATTATTGTGAAAAGTGAATCAAACTCTCTTTGTCTACCAATCAGGAACTTTTAAGTTAAACAATCGAAACTCCAATACCTTTACTTAGTACCTTACTTGACACTAATTAAGAAAGTTGCAAATCACTTACTAGAGTAAGCTCACACCTTCAAAGGTCACTTGCCTCACCTCACCTTGGGCAGTGTGAGGCAAATTAAAAGCCTGTGATTGGTTCCCATAAAGTAGAGGAGCAAAAGATAGTGATATGGAGAAAACTGATTTAAAAAGGCCAACTTGAGGATTATGTAATTCTCTCAACATTGGTGAGCTCAACTGGAGTTGAAGACTTTCCCAGGATCCTGCTTTGCCTTGGAATTGTGAGTGGAGTGATTCCTTTCTTGGTTCTTTAGTGAAGAGACCCTCTATGTTTTTTGGGGCTTTGGTGGCACCCTTCAGCTTGAGTTCTGGTGAGATTCTTGGTGCTCTTAGCCTCAGTGGCAGATTCTTCAGTGGTTCCTGGCTCTTCAGATTTCAGCTTCCTAATTAGGACTTTGGATTCTGGTGAGATTGGCTTTCAGATTCACATTTGAGGTCTGGAGACATTAGGATTAAATTTAGGGTATTTTGTAGCTAGGCAGTACTTTCTGTCTCTTTTTCTATATTTTTCCACTTTCACTTTTTCCACCTCTTTGTAAATGAAGCTGCTAAAAGTCATCTTGACTTAATGTGTAATATTTTAAAATAGATGATCACAATATTACTATAGAATTCTCATATTTAGCATAAGACCTAAATTTAAATTCTTACACTATGAAATGACTTCCTGACACTTACTGACTTCAGACTCCAGGAAGTGATTGGGATTTCTCCTCTCTCCTAGCTCCACTCATTTCTAAAGAATCTCCAGTTTAACAACAGTGCTGGTGACCAGGTGTTCATGGATGAGAATAAAAATCCTGAGGCTCAATACAACATTCTGAACTATGTAACCTTCAGTGTGGATGCAGAAGCTCTAGTGAAAGTTGGACAGTTTAGACCCAAGGCTGAGCCTGGTCAAGATTTCACCATTGATGGGGAGGCCATAGTGTGGGGCTG
>NW_025396531.1:0-1333 GCF_016433145.1 Gracilinanus agilis | reverse complement strand
ATACTTTCAATGCTATATGTAATACTTTCAATACCATATGTAATACTTTCCATAATATATGTAATATTTTACAAATACTTTATCTGCTACTTTCATTACTATGTGTAATACCTTATAAATGCATTATGTAAAAGTTTCTTTACTATATGTAATACTTTCAAAATGCTATATGTCATACTTTCAATGCTATATGTAATATTTTCATTACCATATGTAATACATTACAAATGCTATATGTAATACTTTCAATACCATATGTAATACATTACAAATGATATACGTAATACTTTCAGTACTATACATTACAAATGATATACGTAATACTTTCAGTACTATATATAATATTTTACATACAATTTATGTAATACTTTGAGTATTATGTGTAATATCTTACAAATGCATTATGTAATAGTTTCTATACTATATGTAATACTTTAGAAATGCTATATGTGATACTTTCAATACTATATGTAATATTTTCAATACCATAAGTTATACATTACCAATGATATATGTAATAGTTTCTGTAATATATGTAATACTTTACAAATATTTTATGTAATTCTTTCAGTACTGTATTTAATATGTTATAAATGATTTATGTAATAATTTCAATACTACATGGGATACTTTCAATATTATATCTAACACTTTTCAAAAGCTGTATGTAATACTTTCGAAATACTTTAAGTAATACTTTCAATACCATAATAATTCATTATATATGCTTTATATAATATTTTCCATACTATATGTAATACTATTCAAATGCTTTATGTAATACTTTCATTACTATGTGTAATTCCTTACAAATGCATTATGTAATACTTTCTATACTATATGTAATACTTTCAAAAATCTATATGTCATACTTTCAATACTATATGTAATACTTTCAATACCAAATGTAATAAACTACAAATGCTAAATGTAATACTTTCCATAGTATATGTAATATTGTTCAAATGCCTTATGTAATACTTTCAGTACTTTGTGTAATACCTTACAAATCATTATGTAATACTTTCTACAGGATATGTAATGATTTTGAAATTCTATGTAACATACTTTCAATGCTATATGTAATATTTTCAATACCATAATAATTCATTACATATTCTATAAGTAATACTTTACCTGTTATATGTAATACTGTTCAAATGCTTTATGTATTACTTTCATTAGTATGTGTAATACCTTACAAATGTATTATGTAATACTTTCTACATAATATGTAATACTTTCGAAATTCTATATGTCATACTTTCAATGCTATATGTAATACAATCAATACCATAAAAATTCATTACATATGCTATATATAATACTTTCC
>NW_025396530.1:0-1053 GCF_016433145.1 Gracilinanus agilis | reverse complement strand
CAAAGATCCTAAGAACTCTGCTCACCACCATGTCAGTGGGGAACAGACCTTCAGCTCAGGGAGACACTACTGGACAATGAATGTGACACAAGTACCTCAGTGGATCTTCGAGATCCATACCCCAGACTGGAAGAGACCTCCCCCAAGTTCCCATTATCACTCCCTCAATTGGCGGTTAGTGTACCCCAATCCCTCTGGGTCCCTTCCTGGAAGGAGCTGCACAATAGCACCCCAGCTTAGCTACATACCCAAACCAGAGATACCCTGTTATCTGACTTAGCAACTTGAGCAAGCATTCCCAAAGGTCTATATAACCTCTGTAACCCTCCCCCCAGGCACTGCTCTTACTTTGCTATGCTAGTAATAATAAAGTGTCTTGTGTGAACTTACATTGCCTCCGGGTCTCCATTCTTGGGGTCTGGGATTTGGGACCCTAACATTATGTTCCTGCTTTGCTGTGTGAAGAAGGAAGGCAATAAATAACTATTTGAAACCTACCTCCAATCCTTAAACCATTAAGTGAAAAGCTCAGTGCTCAGGGTTGAGGTCTACCTGGATTGTATTCCTGGCATTCTTGTCTTTTACAACATTCTCCAACACTCCCTCATTTTTCAGTTCCATGCTTTGGCATTCACACACCCTGCCACAACTACCTTTTCTCCTGGTCCCCACTTCCAGGAACAAAGCCTTGTCATCCCATGACTATCTGTCCAGTTGACTCTCATCTTTGTGCTTGCTGCTATTCTGCTCTCTCAGCATTTCTCCATGGAGTAATTCTCAATCTACCACCAGGTCCCTGGCTGGGTCATTCAATTGCCAACCTTCCCCTCTACCAGGAGAAACAGAATCACTTACATCATGAGGAAAACCAGGTAGATTCTTGTCTTCCATACTGCAAGTACAAGAGGAATCATTCCCAAGGCTGTGGTCTTCTCTCCTCTTCAATGGCTTTAGTCTGTTTGTGTCTTTTCTCAAGAAATCTATCTCCTTGCAGCATTTTAAAAGAATCCAGTGGTTCCTCTCCTCTGATTTCTGATTTTCTTTCCATAATGA
>NW_025396529.1:0-2465 GCF_016433145.1 Gracilinanus agilis | reverse complement strand
ACACCTAGCAGATTGGCTAAAATGAAAGAAGGGGAGAGTAATGAATGCTGGAGGGGATGTGGCAAAATTGGGACATTAATGCATTGCTGGTGGAGCTGTGAACTGATCCAGCCATTCTGGCTGGCAATTTGGAATCATGCTCAAAGGGCTATAAAAGAATGCCTTCCCTTTGATCCAGCCATACCATTGCTGGGTTTGTACCCCAAAAAGATCATAGATAAACAGACTTGTACGAAAATATTCATAGCTGCGCTTTTTGTGGTGGCAACAAATTGGAAAAGGAGGGTATGTCCTTCAATTGGGGAATGGCTGAACAAACTGTAGTATATGCAGGTGATGGAATACTATTGTGCTAAAAGGAATAATAAACTGGTGAAGTTCCAGGCGAACTGGAGAGACCTCCGGGAACTGATGCTGAGCAAAAGGAGCAGAGCCAGAAGAACCCTATACACAGAGACTGACATTCTGTGGTAAAATCGAATGTAATGGACTTCTGTACCAGCAGCAATACAATGACCCAGGAGAATTCTGAGGGATTTATGGTAAAGATGCTACCCACATTCAGAGGAAGGACTGCAGGAGAGGAAACATAAGAAAAACAACTGCTTGAACACATGGGTCGGGGTGGACATGATTGGGGGTGTGGACTCGAAACTACCACACTAATGCAACTACCAACAATTTGGAAATTGGTCTTGATCAAGGACACATGACAAAACTAGTGGAAATGCTCATCGGCCATGGGTAGGGGGGGTCCGTGGGGGGGGGGTTGAAGGGGAAAGGAGGAGCATGAATCATGTAACCATGTTAAAAATGAATATTAATAAATGTTAAAAAAAAAAAGAAAAAAAAAGAAAAGACAAAAAAAAATGATTGTTAGATGATTGGACAGAGCAGTCTTTGAAGGGATTAAGGAGGTGCCCCTCACAGGTAGTGATTAAAGTGGTATCCTCACTTTTGGCATAAGAGTCCTACAAGCAAACAAAACAACAGAACAGAGATAGACATGAGAATGAATGATGATCTAATCTCCACTGTCTAGAATATTATGTCCAAGGACTCAAAATCCCATGATGAAACAGACTGACTTCTGGGGTCCTCTGCTATTGCTGCCATCTTCTTGGGCCATCTGTAGTCATACTGGTCCTTGGATCAGCTCCTCTGGCGGATCATCTTCTCTTGTACACGGTCACTGATCATCTCTTTCCCTAAATTCCATTCAAATCTAGATGCTAATGTAAATCGGCACAGCCACTAACAGTGTGTTTCGTCAGGGTTCTAATGTTCTTCCTATAAAGGAGACCCAGCGATGGAGCACTGCACTAGACAATCCACATTTCTTATACTTTGGACTGTTGTGCTTCTCTCTTCCTAATTCCTGCTGTTGAAAACTGTCCATAACAAAGTGACAGAAGCAAAGCTGAGAATTTCCCAAAGTGTTTCCAGCATTGCATTAGAGCCTGCTCAGAGCCTTAGAAATGATTAGAAGCAGATCTGACACAGACACGTCTATATGGCATCATCTGGTCTTTGTAACTTTCTTCAGGAACTTTCCCTGCAATTATTATCTCACTTCTATTGTTTGTTATTATTTATATTAAACATCTGCAGTTTTGGTTCTCAATCCTCCCTCAGGGGTATGAAACAAGGAATCTCCTCCTCCTTCAGGAGCCTCATGCAGGACCTCTCCTAGCAAATGTGTGGCTTCTGTGCTGAATCAGATGGTAACTGGCCTGAATCCAACCAAAAGATGCTTCATCCTTTCTGTTAAAACAAGGGACGTGCGATGGGGGTCACGAAAAGCTGGGCAGAGGCTGCCACACTGGATCAGACAAGTTCTCTCTCATAAGATGTAACCAGTTTCTAACCCTGCCCAAACAGATTAGATATTGGACTGCACAGAGTGATGCCCTTTGAGCCTCTCCTCCCCCTGGCAATGATGTGGCTGATTTTCCAAACTCGGGGCAGGGTTTCTAGTATAATATTCAGCTTCTCATCAGGGGATGCTTGTCAAGGCTGGTTGAGGTGTGGGCGCTTGGTCAGAAGGTGTACCAACATGGAGCAGGGACTGTCCACAGCTGGCTCCATCTTCTCTCTTCCCATTTCCTTCCTAATATCTTCATTTCCCTTTTTTCTTCCCCTGGAGGGTTTCTCTGGTTCTGCCTTCATGAGCACAAGATGTTTAAATAAGAGACAACTGGGGCACAGACAGAGCATGGCAGGGAGCTTCCTCACATATACTCTCCACCAGCCAAATACTCAGCCTTGAAGGCTCAACTAAATTACACCACTGTTGTCTTGGTCATCCCAAAGGAGACTGGGACATGGGGAAGTACTGGTCATGGGGGGGAGAAGACTTGAGTTCCATCTTTAGTCTGGTGTAACCTTGGGGAAGTCACTTAAATTTAGTAAACTACGAGAGAGAGAGAGAGAGAGAGAGAGAGAGAGAGAGAGAGAGAGAGAGA
>NW_025396528.1:0-1650 GCF_016433145.1 Gracilinanus agilis | reverse complement strand
GATTAACAGCAGAAGAAATAGAATACTTAAATAATCCCATATCAGAAAAAGATATTGAACAAGCCATTAAAGAACTCCCTAAGAAAAAATTGCCATGGCCTGATGGATTCACAAGTGAATTCTATCAGACACTCAAAGAACAACTAATCCCAATACTAAACAAATTATTTGATATGATAAGCAAAGAAGGAGTCCTACCAAATTCCTTTTATGACACAAATATGGTACTGATTCCAAAGCCAGGCATACCAAAAACAGAGAAAGAAAACTACAGACTAATCTCCCTAGTAAACATAGATGCAAAAATCTTAAATAGAATACTAGCAAAGAGACTCCAGCAAGTAATTAAGAAGATCATCCACCATGATCGGGTGGGATTTATACCAGGAATGCAAGGATGGTTCAACATTAGGAAAACCATTCACACAATTGACCATATCAACAAGCTAACAAACAAAAATCACATGATTATCTCAATAGATGCTGAAAAAGCTTTTGACAAAACACAACACCCATTCCTATTGAAAACACTAGAAAGTATAGGAATAGAAGGACCTTTCCTAAAAATAATAAACAGTATATATCTAAAACCATCAACAAGCATCATATGCAATGGGGATAAATTAGAAGCCTTCCCAACAAGATCAGGCGTGAAACAAGGATGCCCATTTTCACCTTTTTATTTAACATTGTACTAGAAATGCTACCGTAGCAATTAGAGAAGAAAAAGAAATCGAAGGTATTAAAATAGGCAAGGAGGAGACTAAGCTATCACTCTTTGCAAATGCTATGATGATCTATTTCAATAATCCTAGAAAATGTATTAAAACAGATATTCTTATTTTCTTTTATTTTATTGTTATGTCATGAATCCCTTTGAGAATCTGGTGAAAACTGTGAATCCCTTCTCATAATACTATTTTAAATGCATTAATATTAAAAAGAGAATCAATTATATGCAAAAGTTAGAAAAATTTTATATACATATGTATACATATTTACTTGTGTATCAAATCTGTGATATGTCTAGTAGGCTTATGAGTATCTGTCATATGTACAGAAATAAATATATACATATATGTGTATATCCATATGCACACATATACATACACAAGTACATAAATATAAATAGATGAATAGATAGACACATAATAATTTCACAGATCCTAGATTAAGAACCCCTTTAGTCTAAGACTATAATTCTTAGATGAATTGCTTGTTTCAATAGAAGGATTTTCACTTTAAGAGTTTCCTACACATGTTAAAATTACAGATTCGAACACAAGACAAATGTTAGTATGAATCATACAAACACATATAAACACATTAAACTTTCTAAGACTGTTTCAACATATACAAAAAAGGAGGGGGACATGGTTGAGTATAAAGGTCCTCTGAGGTTCTTTCCACTTTTAGATCCATTATGATCCTTTGATCTTAATAGATAATATCTTTTTAAGAAGAACTCATTGATAAAATCAGCTACTCATTACTGAAGACTGATTTAGGGTTCAGAATGAACAAGTATATTTTTGTAAGCAGCTAGGAGAGCTCCTTCTTTTTTTCCTTCCTCCCTTTCTCCCTCCCTCCCTCCATTTTTTCTTTATTTGTTTCTTTCCTTCTTTCTTCTTTCCTTCCATCCTCTCTTCC
>NW_025396527.1:0-10873 GCF_016433145.1 Gracilinanus agilis | reverse complement strand
AAGAAGAAGAAGAAGAAGAAGAAGAAGAAGAAGAAGAAGAAGAAGAAATTGTGTAAGTTAACATCTTCAGTCAATTTGAGTCTTCAGTCAGAAAGTTCAGTAAGGAGAGGACCACTCCAGTGGAAGAGGACATGGATGGATGAAGAGGATTCAGGATTCAGGATTTATGAACTTTGTACTAAGACTGATGAACTTATGAATTGAACTGATAAAAACTTTATTTTCAAGGATTTTCTTAAAGAAGGGGATTAATCATGGACAATTTGGATTAAGTGGTTTGAAAATATTTTGGGTAATGTAAATAGTATCACTACATACTCATATGCATCCAACATTGCACATTATATGATCAAAAACTTTAATAGAGAAAAGGGCAAGGGAGAAAAGCAGAAGAGGAGAAACAGAGATGAGAGGATTTCTTCAGAGGACTTCATGGAAGGAAAGGGAATCTGAAGACTATCTGAAGTTTTGGTAGGTATCATACACCCAACAGTAACATGTTGCAACACAATATAGCAAAGTAACAATATAACAAATCAGATATATACAACACAAACATGTTAGAGTACATTGTATGTGGAATAAAACAATGTATAAATACTAATAAAATTAGAATTAGCTATAGGATAAGAAAGCACTAAGAAAAGATTAGCTAGTTATTTAGTTAGTGTTTAGCTAGACTAATATACTAATAACTTAGGGATAATTTAGTATAGTTTAGTGAAATAGGAGTAGTATTAGATTAGATTAGAGGATAAGATAAGGTACTAATGTACATTACTGTGAAAATATAACAAACATAGCAAAAATTGCATTACATGAAGAACATATAATATAATACAGATCACATATCACAAAATAATGTAAATAGAAGTGTAAATAAGTATAAATAGTATGTGTATGTTATAAATTGTATTATAGTTTAAGTACTGTTTATATATAAAGGGTGTTCATATGTATATTCAATATGTATATAGTGTGTACATATATGTACACATGTATATCATACATATATTATGTATATATTGTATGTATGTATCATATGCATATATATGTATCTATGTAAATTTTGTGAATATTTGACACGAATTGAGTTGCAATCATTTAAATGTAATTTTGATAAGTGAGCTGAATGTTTTGTTGCAATTTTGCTGTAAAACTTATGCAATGCTGTGTTAAATATGTATTTTCCAAACTTGTTTGCATTTATTAGTTAGAAGAATGTTTATGTATTAGTTTAGGAGTTATTTTTGATGGTTATGCTTGAATTTTGTGTTGATATTTCAAATTTGTTGTTGATTTTGTTAATGTTATTGAAAAATTTGCTGTTATTTGTTATTCTGTACTTTGAACTATGTAATTGTTCAACGTATTTTTCTCTTTACCTTTCCTTGTTGAAATCCCTAGAGTAGGATAGAGTAAGGTAGAGATAGATAGAATAAGATAGAGTTGGCAGCTGGGTAGCTCAGTGGATTGAGAGCCAGGCCTAGAGACAGGAGGTCCTAGGTTCGAACCCGGCCTCTGCCACTTCCCAGCTGTGTGACCCTGGGCAAGTCACTTGACCCCCATTGCCCACCCTTACCACTCTTCCACCTATGAGACAATACACCGAAGTACAAGGGTTTTAAAAAAAAAAGATAGAGTTAGTGTAGTTTGTTTGTTATTTTGGGTTAGAATTTTACTTTAGCTCATAGTGCACAAATACCAAAATATTGTGTATTTTGGCTTTGAGCAAAGGGGGGAACTGTTGTAGATAAATTAATAAGTAAGGGGTAGATATTTAAGATTAATTATTAGGAGGCTTATCAGGCAAGGCTGGTGAATTCTAAACGGAACGGGAAAGCAGGAAGTGGCTCTCTCTCTTGGGATGGACTATGTTGGCTGAGTGCAGGTTGAAATTGATCAACTAACTCAGTGGGAGACAGACCTCAGGGAAAGTGAAGATTGTATCCTGGAGGAAGAATCAACTACCTGTGAGAAATTAGGTTGAGAATATCAAACCTTACCTGGGCTGCTGGTCATCTCTGGCTGGTTTAACTCCTTAATCTTACCCATCTCTGGATTACTAGCTGAGGACCTGGGAGAGTTGTGTCACCACTGGATTTGGACAGGACTCAGCAGTTAGGATCATACTTCCCTTCCTGCTAGTTGATTGTATTCTTTTGAGTAGTTGGTTGTTCCTATCACCATCTCTGATTTGAAATCTCTTTCAACTGCTGTTGCTTCTGTTACTACCATATAGTCATGCCACTGATATTTCTTTCACATGGACCTTTGACTAGGCAATACTACTTAATAGATTGGAAGGATTAATTCCTTCAACCCCCCCAAGTTATGTTTTGATGGAAAAATGTCTCACTGACCTTTTCTTGATTTTGCAACACCAGAGTTGATTGGAAGAATTTTTTTTTAAGTTGTTTGGAAGGGAATGTTTAGAGAGTTTTGTTGAGTACTTCCTCTACTCCATCATCTTGGCTTTGCCCCCAGAAGTCTTAGCAATTTTTCTTGTCCTCCTTTCTTGTCTCTTTATTCCTATATTAATCCAGTTAATTTCATTTTCATCCTGATATTATATTAGACTATTATTACCATGGTTATTGGGACCATGATGTATTTAAATTTTACATCTTTTTGGTGCCTATCATAGGTTCTCTCTATACACTAGATTTATGTATATTTCTTTTTTGATTATTTAGTATAATATCATTTCTTTATTTCAGTGTACTATTTATCCTATTTAAAGTTTAGTACTTTATTAAATTTTTCCCTTTTAGGATTCTCAATTTTACCTTTAAGAGTAAATCACTGCTTTGGTCAATGAAAAATTCACCAATATTTGATTAAATGATAAAAATGGGTAGGTAAGCCCAAGAGCTTCAAGAATAGCAGTAGTATAATCTCCTTCTCCCAACCATTAGGCCTGCTTCCAGGTAGAATCCATAGCCATTACAAAGAGGAGAAACCTTTGTGGAGAAAGAACCCACTATCCCTGGCACCAGCATAGCCAACTGTCACCAATACAATAGGCAAGGCAGTCTGTTGAGCAGTGAGACTTCCTGAAGGAATGACAGACAGGGTGGTATGTACCAAACAGTTGAAAATACTGCCCCTCTTTCAACCAATTAATCTCTTCTCAGATCCAGGTAGAGACATCCTAGGGACCTACACTCCTAGACTACTAACCCATTTCCAGCTTATCTCCTGCTGCCATGAGCTAGAGGAGGAACCTTGTTGGACATTTAATATGACAACTGCCTCTGCAAACCAGGGCTACTGAGGCCTGAAAAGAAAAGTTCCAATCAAAGTCCTTGGCACTGTTAATTCATTAAAAATGGGAATGATCTTACCAATGAAAGTGACATTAGAAGGTGAATTTTGATCTGCCTTGCTTTTGCACCCTAAAGGCTCCTGAGTTCTTCAATCTCATTGTTTGCTGATACCTTCTGCTTGTGATGTCTCTTTTTATTGGAATATGAGCTTCTTGGGAGCTGGGTCTGTCTTGCTTCTCTATTTTTATCCTTAGTGATTAAAATAGTTATGAACTTAGCAAGGTACCTAACAAATGTATTTCATTGTTTATTAGTTAATTCATCCTTTCATTTTGTGAACTTTTTATGAACACAACTAAAATTTCCAGTGATATACACTTGGACTCAGCTGGTGGCCTTAGGGTGTTCCTGCACATTAACTTATTTAAATAGGTTAATAGGAAGTGGCAGGGTATATGGAGCAGACTTTAGCCCAAGCAAATGTTAAATGATAAGTGGAATCTACTTTTGGCCTCTATTGCTTGGACTCTGGCAAGATATGTGATTTTTAATCTTCTAGGATCCCTGGAAGGATTATCATTGTGTCCCTGCAGGGGATGCCTCCCACTGAGGTATGGCTAAGAACAGTTCCTTTTAAGACAAACACACAGGAAGGAGTTCAGAGTAGGCTGGATGGGTACTCTCAGATGGATGAGTAGTACTGACATTTGTAGTAGGTAACTTTTGGAAAAAGATGGAGAACAGCTTGAGTGACAGATCGTCGGTTATAGAACTTGCAATTTACCCAGATGGCATGAGCCAAGGGCAAAAGACAGTCGGGACCATCTCTATAAAAGCCCAGGGACTCAGCCACTTGAGGTCTCAGTCTTGAGAAGGGAATTTCTGGAGGGTAGAGGGTGGTGAAGGGTGGGTAGGCCTATAGACCTGCAGATCCAGCATCCATACCTTACTGCCACAAGAAGTTCATTCACCTATTACTAAGCAGAGCTGAGAGATAACAACAACACAGCTGTCAAGAAGATTATCACTATCCCTTCCTTTCCTTTGGTCTAGAGACCATGGCCTGACCAGGGTCTGTGAGGGGGAGAAGAATCTCCAGTTAATTACCAACTTGTTGCTCTTTGATTAGATTACTTTAAGTCTCATTAGATATAGCATAACCATTCCCAACACCTCTTTCCTTATCCCAATTCCTACCCCTTTGAGTCAAAGTATTAAACCCCATTCAAACTTGATTCAAGTGAAGCCTGGCATTCATTCAAAGAGCAAGTGAATAGCTACAGCCAAGGGGAAAGGGATTTACCAAGATTGCAGTCAGTTAGTGTTATCCAATCAAATACCAACAACTAGCCCATTACCAGCTTTTATCATCTAACCTAATCCCAAGCCAAGGAACCAGAGGAGCTGTTGAATAATATATACAGTTTCTCCCTCAATAACTTTGGCTTGGGCACTGTTTGTGGGGTCAGGTGCTTGGCTGAGTTGATCATCCATGAGCCCTGGTGGTTACCAGCACACTTTGGTGGCCCAGGCCCAGGCATCACTATTCCCATTCAGCCTAGATTCATTTACCACCTGAGAATCTTGGGCTGGCTTGTCAGGCCCCGCTTAAAGAAGCACCTTCCTGTCCTGTCTATCCTTCCATTACCCCACCTTTGTCCATAACACATTAGGTAAATTCTAATAGGCTAGGAATTAGTGATATCTGGGCCCATTTCCCACATTCATGAGAAGGAAAGAATATATGTGAGGACAGAGGAATAAGGAATGAGAGGAGAAGAGACCAAATAAATTATGTGAATAACTGAGCAGTTCCTAAAAAGGTCAAAGCTGAAGTGTCTCTAGGAGAATAGCCATGTGTCATGTTTCTCATTCGTAGCCTCCTAACTCTCTGGGATTTGGTGGGAATTTCTTATTCCCTTAGACATCAGGGATTTTTTTTTCTAGGATGTTTAGGAGTGCAGGTGGTGATACTGGGGACCATAGCAGGCCTTGAAGGGATATTGTTAAGATTTTTCGTATTCAACTATCCTCAACTTAACCAGACAAAGTTTTTTTTGGAGTTGGACTATGTGTCATGAGCAAATTTACTTACTTGTCATTCAATCCTCCATATAAGGAAGTTTTATATGCTGATAACACTCAAATTATGTGTAAGAGTGATATATTTAGGAGAGGTTTTGGATGTTAATGGGATGAGAGACTTGAATGATGGAATCTGTCTGGGCCACTCTCCTATACACCTTTACTGAGAGGGCAAGGGGGTATTCTCTGTATATAGATGTATCACAGAGATGGTGGATGATGGCAACTTGGTAAGAGTTTTGTATTTGGGATAATATTATTAGGTTCCTGGTTTGGTAGGTCAAGAAACCCTCCTTCAGGTCAAGCCCCCTTTCCAGGTCAAACTGCACAGCCTTCCCTCTCCCTCTTATTCCCTCAGTATCCCTTTACCAAGAATATCTTGATCTGACTGCTTTTCAAAGTTTTATTATTATTGTTATTATTGTTGTAGGAGATGGGAGAAGGGCAGTGGTGATAAGACATCCCTAATTCTAACCCAAATCAAGGTCCTTCTTCCTGGTCAAGTCAAATGGTAAGACTGGAATTCAATTTCCCTTCCTTATATCTTATCCCTAAGCTAAATACAGATTGATATTGTAATCAAGGGTCTCTGTTGTAAGGCAGGATAGGCTGAGAGTCTACTCAGTTGACCTGAGGCCTGGTTGGGGGAGGGGTTCGTTGAGCCTTTGAGCTCTGATGTGTCCTGTAATTCTTTTTCAATGGTCTCAGATTGATTCAGGAACAACACAGGTCTTCAGGGTATCCAACTGTCCCCGGGAAATCCTATGATGGCCTTTGCTAGGTCTCGAGGTTCCCAAGAATCCTTCCTTTCTCCTCTGAGATCCCAGATCAAAGTCCTCCCCTAAGGTTCTTTCCTTCTCACCATCCTTTTCTCCAGGCTCAACCATTGCTGTTATTCATCTGATCCAAACATTCTAAAAATCCCACTTATTGCAAACCTGTCCATATGAGGAAGTTTTATATGCTGATAACACTCAAATTATGAGAATTAGAAAAGAGTCATGCCTCTCTGTTAGTGGATCATGGAAGGAATTCCACGATTCTCACGCCTGGCTCCAGCACATCTATTAACAGATCTGTTGTATGGTCATAACTTGAAAGCTGCACCTTTGAAGTTAATTAAATTCTTCTTCATCCTGCCTGACTTAAATGAGACACAGAGTGTTGGACTGCTGAGGCCAGGACTTTTGTAGGCGGGAAGAGAGTGGGGAAATATGATTTGTTCTAGCTCCTTCCTACTTCCCAAGCACAAATGCTTTTTATTCTGTGAGTACTCATTGGTATTTGCCCACAATTGAAAGGTTATTAAGTGGGTGGTTAGTATGGAATGATCATTGTTCTAGTGTCCATTTCAGGTCATCCCCATTCATTCACCACTCCTACTGCAACAGAGACCCACTCAGACCAAATCTTTAACCTGCTCTGGATGAGTCTAAGCAAATGTTTAACCTGCTTCTTGGAGAATAAATCCTAAGATGGGGAGATAAGAAGTTTATTAAAGTTTCTAGCCATGCCACCCCCTCAATTTCTTCCTTACTGTGGCCCAAACTACACTGAGACTTCTCTGAGTTCTTCACCATGCCCCAGGAGGTTCATTATTGGGCAGGCCTCATTAGCCTTGGTCCTCCACCTCTTCACTACTCTCTGCCTTGTTGATTGGAACGTGGAGTCATGAACACCAAAACATTCATTTGATGAGGGAGCTCAGTTCAGAACATCTCCTTATTTCTCACATGGTTGCACTACTTTTGGACTTCTCTAATTTTGCTATATACCCTATATGCCTTACTCATCCCTACTCTTTTTCACTTCTCTTTTGAAAGTTGTCTTCCCCCATTAGATATAAGTTCCTGGTGCCTGGCCCAGGTACTTATAAAATGTTTATTTATTATTGACTATAGACTATTTTTGGAAGATAGGAGTTTCTATGGACATATTGTATTCCTCTTCCTATCTCTGCTGCTAGTATGAGCTCATCAGGTCTGTAGCTATATCTCAGAGAGGCCCAGGATGACAGAATGTGGAAATTCAACTTTCTGATCAGCTCCAGACCTGCTAAGTTACTGTTTCCTCACATATTCAGGGAACTGAAGCCTATGGAGGTCCTGAAGAAGTTCTGGCTATTTTCCTGGCACTATTAAACCTGAGGAGAAAGATAGTCCTTTTCTTCAGGTGAAAAGTAATTCCTAGTCAACTTTGTGACAGGGACTATCACTCTTCATCAGCATTCCATCTCCCCAGCCTACAGTCAGAGGCTGAAAATGTCTCCAAGGTTCCTGAATTTGGGTCTCTCCAATGCTGAACAGGAACTGAAGAGTTGTAGAACCACATGGAGTGAAAGGATAACAGAAAAGAAAGAAGATGTACCTTTGGTGATAAGAGTGAAAGCAGAACATCTTTTTTCATTAAAAGACATAATGCATATTCATTATATACCTAAAAGTACAATGTAAATGTCACTTTATTTTGATGAAAGAGGCATTTATAAAAGGAAAATTCTACCTCAACAACACCTAGACATTCTTAGTGGGGAAACAAAACTAGAAAATCACAAAAGGGAGTTTGGGAATGGAGGAGTCAGATCCTGGGAAAGTTTAGGGGAGGAGAGAAAAGAGCATAAGGGTTTCTGGTAGAGGAGAGGGTAGCTTTCCAGAGCTGGGATTATGCAATAGGGGAAAGCAGGTCCAGGAGTCCTGAGAAAGCAGAATATGACCATTGGTCCCTCTAGTCCACATTACAGTAGTCTTCATTATCACAGCACTTGACTTCTATTTGAAAGCTATGGGCGCCCGTGATTTTTGGCTTGCATTCTTTAGTACAGGTCAGAATGGCTGTGTAATTCCTTTCTATAAGGGGAAGAGAAAAGGGGAAGTAAAGAAAAGCATTAAATCTTAATGTTGGAAGACACCTTAGGAGTCTGGCACTTATCAGGAATCTTATAGAGAGAATTCCTGCTGAAGTATGGGTTGTGTGAAATGACCTCTTGAGATATTTCCAACTCTAAGATCTTTTGATTCTGTGTGAATGTTGTTGTTGTCATATATCAATTGGGTTTAATTCTTTGTAACCCTATTAGGGCTTTCTTGGCAAAAATACTGGAACAGTTTGCCAGTTCCTACTCCAGTTTATTTTACATCTGAAGAAACAAAGGCAAAAATATTTAAATGACTTGTCTATGGTCTCACAGCTAATAATTATCTAAGACCAAATTTGAGCTCAGGAAGTGAAGTATTCTTGAATCCAGGCCTGGAAATCTATACACTGTGCAACCTAGCTGCCCCTGCCTGGAATAGTCATCCATTCTAATTTTTTCCAGTTTCCTTATTTATAAAATGAGTAGGCTAGACATGGTAATCCTCAGAAGGTCATCCAATTCTAAATCCTTGGATTCTTTTTTATAGCGTCTCTGACAGAAGGCCATCCAGCCTTTGTTTTAGCATTTCCATTGATAAGTAAGTTACTACTTATGGAGGCAGCCTAACACATTTTTGAATAATTAAAGGTAGTTTTCCTATATTGAGTTTACATCTTCCTTATAAATTTCCATCCACTGTTGCCTTCTGGAGCAACAGAGAATATGTCTACTGTCTAATGTATGATGGGCATTGTGTTGCCTTGGGTCAGTCATTTTAAGCCTCAGTTTCTTCATCTATAAATAACAACAAAAGGTAGGGATGTGTGTGTATGTGTGTGTGTGTGTAGGGTGTGGGGAATTACATTACAGAAATCTCTCCAGATCTCTCTACCTCTAGTTCTTATGTATTTAACTCTACCATCACATCCCCATTCTATCTTCTCTTTGTCATGCTAAACATTCCTGATTCCTTTCATGATTATTATTTAATACTTCAAGTGAGGTACATAACAATTTATGGACACTTACACGAGTGTGTATTTTTTTAATTTTAAAATTTACAAAGTCTTTCCTTGTCAACAACTTGGAGTACAGACTCACACATGCTTCACATGATCATAATTACTGGCTAACTGTGCTACCATCTTGCCTTGACTCTTTTTTTTTTAAACCCTTAACTTTTGAGTATTGGCTCCTTGGTGGAAGAGTGGTAAGGGTGGGCAATGGGGGTCAAGTGACTTGCCCAGGGTCACACAGCTGGGAAGTGTCTGAGGCTGGATTTGAACCTAGGACTTCCCTTCTCTAGGCCTGACTCTCAATCCACTGAGCTACCCAGCTGCCCCCTTGCCTTGACTCTTATTCTAGGCTCCATGTTTTTCAATGTGGAAACCACTGGGGCTCAGAAATGTACTAATTAATATAGAATGTTTTTAAAGTCTCTCCTCATTGTTCCTCCAATGATCAAATTATTACATGGCAAGGGTTCCTCAAAGTAGCACATAATCCTTTATAGGCCAGTTATACTATCTTGGGGTGTCCTGTCATTGTGAAACAATTCAATCTTTTCTTTCCCCAGTGTTTGCCTGAGTCAAAGTTCATCAAGAGCCATATGGGACCCTTGGGAACTCACATACACTATCAAGGATCGTTTGCATGTCCATAAACCTCTGAGAAGAAGAAAAAACCAGTTAAGTCAGTCCCTTTATTGGTACCTAGTTTCTGAACCCTGAGTCTGATACTATTTCTCTCTGATGTTTCAGCATAGAACCTGAAGTTGGTGAGGTCCCAGTGATGGTGAACCTTTTGGGGAATGAGTGCCCAAACTGCAACCCTCATGCTGCATGTGAGCCCCCTGCGTTACCCCAGACAGGGGCGGGAGGAAGCACTCTCACTGGGCTGCTGGGCAGAGGGGTGGGTGATGTGAGAATTGTCCTCAGGCATGTGTGAAGAGGGAGAAGGGAACAGCCTCCTCCAGCATGCATGCCATAGATTCTCCAGCATGGTCCTAGGACATGCTCCATGCCTTTCTGTGAGTCCATGTCCTCTAAATTTGATCCCTAGACTTAGAAGAGTTTGTTTGATATTTTTTGCTTTGTGCCCTCTAAGGGTTCTCTGACTGGGAGGAAGTTGAACTGGTCATGTCCACAGTACATGTCTAAAAGAGCTGGTAGGATATGGTGATGCAGTTGCTTTGGATAGTCTCTCTGGCATGAACCCAGCCCCACTTACTGTTGAAATGAATCTTTACTGTCTTGCAGACTTGTCTAGGGCCAGCTAAGCAGCTATTGATTTCAGAGATACATGGCATCTTGGGTTCACAGTGGTTGCATCGGAGAGCTGTGGGACAGAAAAATTAGCATATGGAGTTTGAGACCTGGGCTCAAGATGCCTATATGCATATATGTTTATGTGCATTTATGAAGATCAGGGGGTTGGGAAAAGTAATTGCAGGTACAATCTTGGTTCCTTTTTTCAGAGGCTTATGCTCCATGTGAAAAGATCAGCTCCTGAGAAACCTTGAAGATTATTTGTCAAGGGACAAGACAGGAGGAAAGGAGATTGGAGTAGTAGTAGTAGGGAGGAGAATTCATTATATGAATTTTACATTAAACATGATCTTAAACCTATATTTTTCTAGATAGTGTGATGTTGAAGTACAAAGTGA
>NW_025396526.1:0-3474 GCF_016433145.1 Gracilinanus agilis | reverse complement strand
TCTGCATGACCTTTTGCTCATTGGCACTTTGCATATTCTCAGTCAATCTCCATGACCTTGTGGCCCTTTTGCTCCCTTCTCCTAGAATCAGACAGAAAAACATTCATCACAGACCCATAATATTTACCAATAATTGGCAGGTTACCATAGTCTAAGACTTTTTGAGTATGCATTAATATTATAGCAAATATATATTAATATTAAAGTTATATCACTGTAAAATCAAAAGAGGATTAACATTGATTATATGTACTTTAAGTACAAAAAGAGAAAAAGGGAAAAAGAGTCAATTATGCTATTAAAAATTAAAAAGAAAAGTAATAAGAAAATTAAAAATTCAGGGAAAATACAATGCTCTCAAGCATAAAAATGAGAGAGAAAAATAAATCGTATTGCACTTACAAGGAAAAATTAAAAGAATGTTTTTTTTTCTTTTTAAACCCTTAATTTCGGTGTATTGTCTCATAGGTGGAAGAGTGGTAAGGGTGGACAATGGGGGTCAAGTGACTTGCCCAGGGTCACACAGCTGGGAAGTGGCTGAGGCCGGGTTTGAACCTAGGACGTCCTGTCTCTAGGCCTGACTCTCACTCCACTGAGCTACCCAGCTGCCCAAGAATTTTTTAGCTTAGACTTAGTGAAAGGTTTTTCACCCAAAAATGAGATCCATTTCCTGTTAAGCTTTTGCATGAACTGTGAGTGTAAATAGTGTTTACAAAATAGTAGATCCATAATGCACATTCAAATAAAGTACCATAATCTCCAATAACACATTTAAAGGCAATAGCAAACAAACCCATTATTATAACCACTTGTTATGATGTTTAAAAAATTGTATACTTGTCACAAATTCACAGGTATAGTAAATCATTCAACCTTGCTGAGATATTTTCTTAAAAAACTCTATTACTGCCTCCATGGCAGTTGGGGGCAGAGCCTAAAAAAATCTGATTAAAAAATATTCTGGGTGGGGGTAGCTGGGTAGCTCAGTGGATTGAGAGCCAGGCCTAGAGACGGGAGGTTCTAGGTTCAAATCCGGCCTCAGACACTTCCCAGCTGTGTGACCCTGGGCAAGTCACTTGACCCCCATTGCCTACCCTTACCACTCTTCCACCTATAAGTCAATACACAGAAGTTAAGGGTTTAAAAAAAAAAGTAAAAAAAAATCTTCTGGGTCTAAATTATCCTCAGGAATTCTAGATCTTTCTTATAGGAAAGCAAGCTAAAACATAGAGACAAAACATCAAGTATATAGGAGCTCTCCTAGCTTCCTGTGTAATATACAAAAGCTTGGGCAAGAAACCTCCATTTGTTTCCTCTACCCCTTTAAGACAAAATTCATTATAATAAATATATAAAACCTTATAATTCATACAGAAGGTTACTAAGCATGTAAAGTAAATTCTAAGGACCTCTTATAAAATTTAAATTTAAATTCTTCAGTCATTAAAACCTCCAAGATTGCATAAGCAATATGTGACCTCTAGTTGAGATGACAAATCCAGTATATATAAGGCTTATGGGCTTTTTACAACTTAAAAAATGTTTAAGATGTTCATAAATGGTACAGATAACAATTAGATTAATACAGGTAAACTTTCAAAAAATGAAACCTTAAAGAAATCAGGAAATGCAATATGAGGAACAGATTACAAATAATGCAGTCAAAAACCCTTTATTCTAATAGATTTGTTCACTATTTGGGAGTTACAATAAAATCATAAACAGAATTAATCTAGCAGCCAAAACTTCATTAGCTTAAATGATCCAGTGTAATAAAAAAAATCAATGTAAAACAACAAAATTAAATCAAATAACAACAATCAGAAAAATAAAATAAGATACAGAGACTTTTAAAATTAAAAAAAAAACCCATGCAGTCTGAGGAGGATTAAAATTGACCTCTGGTCCAGTTCAAGTTCCTTCTAACTGAGCTCTGTACTGAGCACAGTGTGGATGACTCAATAAGGGTATATAGTTCAAAGTCTTGGGCAGGCCAGCGTGTGGGGGGTGAATCCCACCCCTGAGTTTTGGGAAAGATAATCACAAGGAATAGTTTGAAATATGCCATGTGGCCCACAATTGCAATTCTACTTCCTGTTTGAATAGTAAAAGCTAGGGCCACGTGGAAGCCAACTTGGATAGGGGCTAGAGAAAGCTGCAAGTTGGAGATCCCATGTGAAAGGCTTGTGGGGGGAGGAAGGTAGCTAGAGAAGCTTTCTTCAGGTTAAAAGTCATTAATGTCTGCGAGGAAACACCCCTGGGAAAGTCCCAGATGCATGAAATGAGAGAGAAGGGGGGGTTCTTTGTATACTTCCCAAATCTTAAGCAGTGGCCGCTTGGGTGGGAAGCAGGAGTCTCAGGAGACAGCAGGCAGAGGCTTCAGCAGAAGCAGGCAGGGCACAGGCATTCAGGGGCCAGGGGGTCAGTGTCCGCAGGAACAATTAGGGGTCATTGACAGAGGCAGAAGAAGGTATTTGGTATTGGAACAGCACTGGGTGGCAGGAAAAAGCTAGGGACCAAGGGAAGGTCTGGTGGGTAAGGCTGGCACTCGCTGAAGCCAAGTCCATGGGGAATGTATGAACTAGTAGCCAGAAACGGGCTTTTGGAAAAATGACATTCCTCTTTCCGGGAAAAGTCCCTCAAAAGAAAATAGCGGGGTGCCGAAAAATAACTTTCTCCTTTTGAAAAATTGCTCAAAAGAACTGAGCAAAGTGGCCAAAAAGAAAAGCACAAAAATGGCAGAAGCTTGTCCATAGCTCTGGAGAGGATTTTAAATGCTCTCAGAGTTGCCTGGCTTGGTAGGCTATCTGAAAAATTGAGAGGTACATTTCCAAACTTCTGGTTGCCAAAACTGTTATGGATAAAATGGATATAGATAGATATATTCAAAAGTATTCATAGTTTATTTAAAGGCATATTGGTAATTAAGAAGGCCATGTGCCTGCTAAGATCTAATTCAAATCACCCACCATTACCTTCTGCCCACCTGGCTGCTTAGTACGAAAAGAGCAAGTCCCAATCAAGTTCTCTCTATTTAAGCTTTGCTTTACGTTGGCTCACGTCACCAAGAAAGAAGGAATCCAGTTGAATCATGGGAAATGTAGTTTTCAAGTCCCCTAAACGTGCACAGGAAGTTTTATATCATATATCTAAATATTAAGACTCAATAAACCCCCAAGAACCCCAAATTCCAATAATACACTATGGAGATCCTAAGTAATCCAAAGGCTAGTAGTACAGCAGCTTCCAGCTTCACACGTCTCCTCCAAAGCAGGAAACTGCCGCACTGTCTCTCTGGATGAAACCCTTTACATTCTGGGCTTAGAATGTTCTCAGTCAGCCAAGCTGGTCTGTGTTTTCCTACTCACTACATATGCCTATCTATCAATCATAAATTGCCTATAACACCTGGAAGTTCCCTTCCAACCTCTGATGTGCGGATACTGTGCGTCTTTGCTTCCTGGGTATCATTCA
>NW_025396525.1:0-1448 GCF_016433145.1 Gracilinanus agilis | reverse complement strand
CATTTCGTTTATTCTGAAGAAATAAGGATGTGGAACGTTCCTAAAGTGTCACAGATGTTTTGTTTGTGTTGTAGAAACAAATGTGTTCAATAATATCTTAAATTGATCGTTTTGCTTCATTTGGGAACGATTTATTTCCAAGAATGAAAGATTCATGTAGCTATATAA
Organism: Gracilinanus agilis; assembly: GCF_016433145.1. NCBI lineage: Eukaryota > Metazoa > Chordata > Mammalia > Didelphimorphia > Didelphidae > Gracilinanus > Gracilinanus agilis. The sequence goes on along the minus strand of NW_025396525.1, from coordinate 1,280 downwards.
TGGAAGGATTCAGTGACTTATAATGGAAAGCTCAATACATGGTTATTTAGAAGAAATAAGGATGTGCACAATTCTTACTGAATCAGAGTTGTTGTATTTGTGTTGTAGAACCTAAAGTCTTCAACATTGTCTTCTTTGAGTCGTGATAGTTCATTTGGCAACACAGAGGAACCAAGAATTGAGGATTCCTACTATCAATGCAATACGTTCTTGTTTATTCTGAAGAAAAAAGGATGTGGAACATTCCTAAAGTGTCACAGATGTTTTCTTTGTGTTTTAGAAACAAATGTGGTCAATAATATCTTAAATTGATCGTTTTGGTTCATTTGGGAATTATTTATTTCCAAGAATGAAAGATTCAGGTAGCCATATAATGGAAGGATTCAGGGACTTATAATGGAAAGGCTCAATACATGCTTATTCTGAAGAAATAAGGATGTGGACAATTCTTACTGAATCAGAGTTGTTGTATTTGTGTTGTAGAACCCAAAGTCTTCAACATTGTCTTCTTTTGGTCTTGATAGTTCATTTGGAAACACAGAGAAACCAAGAATTGGGGAATCCTCCTATCAATGCGATACCATTTGGTTTATTCTGAAGAAATAAGGATGTGGAATGTTCCTAATGTGTCAGAGATGTATTATTTCTGTTGTAGAACCAAAACTGTTCAATACGATCTTTAAAGGATCGATCAGTTCATTTGGGAAATTTTTAAATGCAAGAATTAAAGATTCAGGTAGCTATAATGGAAAGGCTCAATTCAGGCTTATTCTAAAGAAATAAAGATGTGGACTTTTAGTACTGTGTCAGAGATGTTGTATTTCTGTTGTAGAACCGAAAGTGTTCAAAATTACCTTCTTTTCGACATGATAGTTCATTTGGCAACACAGAGGAACCAAGAATTGAGGATTCGTCCTATCAATGCAATACCATTTCGTTTATTCTGAAGAAATAAGGATGTGGAACGTTCCTAAAGTGTCAGACATATTTTCTTTGTTTTGTAGAAATAAATGTGTTCAATAACATCTTAAAATGATCGTTTTGGTTCATTTGGGAACGATTTATTTCCAAGAATGAAAGATTCAGGTAGCTATATAATGGAAGGTTTCAGGGACTTGCAATGGAAAGGCTCGATACATGCTTATTCTGAAGAAATAAGGATATGGACCATTCTTAATGTGTCAGAGTTGTTGCAATTGAGTTTTAGAACCTAAAGTCTTCAACATTGTCTTGTTTGACTCGTTATAGTTCATTTGGTAACACAGAGAAACCAAGAATTT
>NW_025396524.1:0-2351 GCF_016433145.1 Gracilinanus agilis | reverse complement strand
TCAATGCAATACCATTTCGTTTATTCTGAAGAAATAAGGATGTGGAAAGTTCCTAAAGTGTCACAGATGTTGTATTTCTGTTGTAGAACCAAAACTGTTCAAAACGATCTTAAAATAATCGATCTGCTTCATTTAGGTACTTTTTAAACAAAAGAATTAAAGAGTCGGGTAGCTATAATGGAAAGGCTCAATTCACGCTGATTCTAAAGAAATAAGGATGTGGACCTTTTCTACTGTGTCAGAGGTGTTGTATTTCTCTTGTAGAACTGAAATTGTTCAAAATTACCTTCTTTTCGACCTGATAGTTCATTTGGCAACACAGAGGAACCAAGAATTGAGAATTCCTACTATCACAATACATTCTTGTTTATTCTGAAGAAATAAGGATGTGGAACGTTCCTAAAGTGTCAGAGATGCTTTCTTTGTGTTGTAGGACCAAATGTGTTCAGTAATATCTTAAAATGATCATTTTGGGTCATTTGGGAATGATTTTTTTTTAAGAATGAAAGATTCAGGTAGCTATATAATGGAAGGATTCAGGGACTTATAATGGAAAGGCTCAATACATGCTTATTCTGAAGAAATAAGGATGTGGGCAATTCCTACTGAGTCATAGTTGTTGTATTTGTGTTGTAGAACCTAAAGTCTTCAACATTGGCTTCTTTTGGTCATGATAGTTCATTTGGCAACACAGAGAAACCAAGAATAGAGGATTCCTCCTATCAATGCAATACCATTTCGTTTATTCTGAAGAAATAAGGATGTGGAACGTTCCTAAAGTGTCACAGATGTTTTGTTTGTGTTGTAGAAACAAATGTGTTCAATAATATCTTAAATTGATCATTTGGGTCATTTGGGAACGATTTATTTCTAAGAATGAAGGATTCAGGTAGCTATATAATGGAAGGATTCAGGGACTTATAATGGAAAGGCCCAATACATGCTTATTCTGAAGAAATAAGGATGTGGACCATTCTTAATATGTCAGATTTGTTGCATTTGAGTTGTAGAACATAAAGCCTTCAACATTGTCTTCTTTTGGTCATGATAGTTCATTTGGCAACACAGAGAAACCAAGAATTGAGGATTCCTCCTAACAATGCAATATCATTTGGTTTATTCTGAAGAAATAAGGATGTGGAACCTTCCTAATGTGTGATCGATGTATTATTTCTGTTGTAGAACCAAAACTGTTCAATACAATTTTAAAATGATCCATCTGGTTCATTTGGGAACTTTTTAAATGCAAGAATTAAAGATTGAGGTAGCTATAATGGAAAGGCTCAATTCAGGCTTATTCTAAAGAAATAAGGATGTGGACCTTTGGTACTGTGTCAGAGATGTTGTATTTCTGTTGTAGAACCAAAAGTGTTCAAAATTACCTGCTTTTCGACATGATAGTTCATTTGGCAACACAGAGGAACCAAGAATTGAGGATTCCTACTATTAATGCAATACATTCTTGTTCATTCTGAAGAAATAAGGATGTAGAACGTTCCTAAAGTTTCACAGATGTTTTGTTTGTGTTGTAGAAACAAATGTGTTCAATAATATCTTAAATTGATCGTTTTGGTTCATTTAGGATCGATTTATTTCCAAGAATGAAAGCTTCAGGTAGCTATAAAATGGAAGGATTCAGGGACTTATAATAGAAAGGCCCAATACATGCTCATTCTGAAGAAATAAGGATGTGGACAATTCTTACTGAGTCAGAGTTGTTGTATTTGTGTTGTAGAACCTAAAGTCTTCAACATTGTCTTCTTTTGGTCATGATAGTTCATTTGGCAGCACAGATAAACCAAGTATTGAGGATTCCTCCTATCAATGCAATACCATTTCGTTTATTCTGAAGAAATAAGGATGTGGAACGTTCCAAAAGTGTCAGAGATGTTGTATTTCTGTTGTAGAACCAAAACTGTTCAAAATTACCTTCTTTTCCACATGATAGTTCATTTGGCAACACAAAGGAACCAAGAATTGAGAATTCCTACTATCAATGTAATACATTCTTGTTTATTCTGAAGAAATAAGGATGTGGAACATTCCTAAAGTGTCAGAGATGCTTTCTTTGTGTTGTAGGACCAAATGTGTTCAGTAATATCTTAAAATGATCGTTTTGGTTCATTTGGGAACGATATTTTTTTAAGAATGAAAGATTCATGTAGCTATATAATGGAAGGATTCAGGAACTTATAATGGAAAGGCTCCATACATGGTTATTTAGAAGAAATAAGGATGTGGACAATTCTTACTGAGTCAGAGTTGTTGTATTTGTGTTGTAGAACCTAAAGTCTTCAACATTGTCTTCTTTTGGTCATGATAGTTCATTTGGCAACACAGAGAAACCAAGA
>NW_025396523.1:0-4335 GCF_016433145.1 Gracilinanus agilis | reverse complement strand
CTATCAATGCAATACCATTTGGTTTATTTTGAAGAAATAAGGATGTGGAACGTTCCTAAAGTGTCACAGATGTTTTGTTTGTGTTGTAGACACAAATGTGTTCAATAATATCTTAAATTGATCGTTTTGGTTCATTTAGGAATGATTTATTTCCAAGAATGAAAGATTCACGTAGCTATATAATGGAAGGATTAAGGGACTTATAATGGAAAGGCTCAATACATGCTTATTCTGAAGAAATAAGGATCTGGACCATTCTTAATGTATCAGAGTTGTTGCATTTGAGTTGTAGAACATAAAGTCTTCAACATTGTCTTCTTTGAGTCGTGATAGTTCATTTGGCAACAGAGAGGAACCAAGAATTGAGGATTCCTACTATCAATGCAATACATTCTTTTTTATTCTGAAGAAATAAGGATGTGGACCATTCTTACTGTGTCAGAGTTGATGCATTTGCGTTGTAGAACCTAAAGTCTTCAACATTGTATTGTTTTGGTCGTGATAGTTCATTTGGCAACACAGAGAAACAAAGAATTGAGGATTCCTCCTATCAGTGCAATACCATTTCGTTTATTCTGAAGAAATAAGGATGTGAAACGTTCCTAAAGTGTCAGAGTTGTTTTGTTTCTGTTGTAGAACAAAACTGTTCAATACTATCTTAAAATGATCGTTCTGGTTTATTTGGGAACTTTTAAAATGCAAGAATTAAAGATTCAGGTAGGTATAATGGAAAGGCTCAATTAAGGCTTATTCTAAAGAAATAGGGATGTGGTCCTTTCCTACTGTGTCAGAGATGTTGTATTTCTGTTGTAGAACCGAAAGTGTTCAAAATTACCTTCTTTTCGACATGATAGTTCATTTGGCAACACAGAGGAACCAAGAATTGAGGATTCCCACCAGCAATGTAATACATTCTTGTTTATTCTGAAGAAATAAAGATGTGGAACGTTCCTAAAGTGTCACAGATGATTTGTTTGTGTTGTAGAAACAAATGTTTTCAATAATATCCTAAAATGATCGTTTTGGTTCATTTGGGAACGATTTTTTTCCAAGAATTAAAGATTTATGTAGTTATATATTGGAAGGATTCAGGGACTTATAATGCAAAGGATCAATGCATGCTTATTCTGAAGAAATAAGGATGTGGAACGTTCCTAAAGTGTCAGATATGTTGTATTTCTGTTGTAGAACCAAAACTGTTCAATACGATATTAAAATGATCAATCTGGTTCTTTGGGAAATTTTTAAACGAAAGAATTAAAGATTCAAGTAGCTATAATGTAAAGGTTCAATTCAGGCTGATTCTAAAGAAATAAGGATGTGGACCTTTCCTACTGTGTCCGAGATGTTGTATTTCTGTTGTAGAACCGAAATTATTCAAAATTACCTTCTTTTCGACATGATAGTTCATTTGGCAACACAGAGAAACCGAGAACTGGGGATTCTTCCAATCAATGCAATACATTCTTGTTTAATCTGAAGAAATAAGGATGTGGAACATTCCTAAAGTTTCAGAGACGTTTTGTTTGTGTTGTAGAACCAAAAGTGTTCAATAATATCATAAAATGGCCGTTTTGGTTCATTTGGTAACAATTTAATTGCAAGAATTAAAGATTCAGGTAGCCATATAATGGAAGGATTCAGGGATTTATAATGGAAAGGCTCAAAACATGCTTATTCTGAATAAATAAAGATGTGGAACATTCTTACTGTGTCAGAGTTGTTGCATTTGAGTTGTAGAACATAAAATCTTCAACATTGTCTTCTTTGAGTCGTAATAGTTCACTTGGCAACACAGAGAAACCAAGAATTGGGGATTCCTCATATCAATGAGATACCATTTCGTTTATTCTGAAGAAATAAGGATGTGGAACATTCCTAAAGTGTCAGAGATGAATTATTTCTGTTGTAGAACCAAAACTGTTCAATACGATCTTAAAATGATCGATCTGATTTATTTGGGAACTTTTTTAATGCAAGAATTAAAGATTCAGGTAGCTATAATGGAAAGGCTCAATTCAGGCTTATTCTAAAGAAATAAGGATGTGGTCCTTTCCTACTGTGTCAGAGTGGTTGTATTTGTGTTGTAGAACCGAAAGTGTTCAAAATTACCTTCTTTTCGACATGATAGTTCATTTGGCAACACAGAGGAGTCAAGAATTGAGGATTCCTACCAGCAATGTAATACATTCTTGTTTATTTTGAAGAAATAAAGATGTGGAACATTCCTAAAGTGTCACAGATGTTTTGTTTGTGTTGTAGAAACAAATGTGTTCAATAATATCTTAAAATGATCATTTTGGTTCATTTGGGAACGATGTATTTCCAAGAATTAAACATTGAGGAAGCTATATAAGGGAAGGATTCAGGTAGCTATAATGGAAAGGCTCAATACATGCTTATTCTGAAGAAATAAGGATGTGAAAAATTCTTACTGTCTCAGAGTTGTTGCATTTGAGTTGTAGAACATAAAGTCTTCAACATGGTCTTCTTTGCGTCGTGATAGTTCATTTGGAAACACAGAGAAACCAAGAATTGGGGATTCCTCCTATCAATGCAATACCATTTGGTTTATTCTGAAGAAATAATGATGTGGAACGTTCCTAAAGTGTCAGAGATATTGTATTTCTGTTGTAGAACCATAACTGTTCAATACGATCTTAAAATGATCGATCTGGTCCATTTGGGAAATTTTTAAACGAAAGAATTAATGATTCAGGTAGCTATAATGGAAAGGCTCAATTGAGGCTTATTCTGAAGAAATAAGGATGTGGACCATTCCTACTGTGTCAGAGTGGTTGTATTTGTGTTGTAGAACCAAAATTGTTCAAAATTACCTTCTTTTGGTCATGACAGCTCATTTGGCAACACAGAGAAACCGAGAACTGGGGATTCTTCCAATCAATGCTATACATTTTTGTTTATTCTGAAGAAATAAGGTTGTGGAACATTCTTAATGTGTCAGAAATGTTTTGTTTGTGTTGTAGAACCAAAACTGTTCAATACGATCTTAAAATGATCGATCTACTTCATTCGGAACTTTTTAAACAAAAGAATTAAATATTCGGGTAGCTATAATGGAAAGGCTCAATTCAGGCTGATTCTAAAGAAATAAGGATGTGGACCTTTCCTACTGTGTCAGAGATGTTGTATTTCTGTTGTAGAACCGAAAGTGTTCAAAATTACTTTCTTTTCGACATGATAGTTCATTTGGCAACACAGAGGAACCAAGAATTGAGGATTCCTTCTATCAACGCAATACATTCTTGTTTCTTCTGAAGAAATAAGGATGCGGAACGTTCCTAAAGTGTCAGAGATGTTTTCTTTGTGATGTAGAACCAAATGTGTTCAGTAAAATTTTTAAATAATCGTTTTGGTTCATTTCGGAACGATTCATTTCCAAGAATGAAAGATTCAGGTAGCTATGTAATGGAAGGATTCAGGGACTTATAATGGAAAGATTCAATACATGCTTATTCTGAAGAAATAAAGATGTGGACCATTCTTACTGTGTCAGAGTTGTTTCATTTGAGTTGCAGAACATAAAGTCTTCAACATTGTCTTCTTTGAGTGGAGATATTTCATTTGGCAACACATAGAAACCACGAATTGGGGATTCCTCCAATCAATGCAATACCATTTGGTTGATTCTGAAGAAATAAGGATGTGGAACATTCCTAAAGTGTCAGAGATGTTGTATTTCTGTTGTAGAACCAAAAATGTTCAATACGATCTTAAAATGATTGATCTGGTTCATTTGGGAACTTTTTAAACAAAAGAATTAAAGATTCAGGTAGCTATAACGGAAAGGCTCAATTCAGGCTGATTCTAAAGAAATAAGGATGTGGACCTTTCCTACTGTGTCAGAGATGTTGTATTTCTATTGTAGAACTGAAAGTGTTCAAAATTTCCTTCTTTTCGACATGATAGTTCATATGGCAACCCAGTGGAACCAAGAATTGAGGATTCTTACCATCAATGCAATACATTCTTGTTTATTCTGAAGAAATGAGGATGTGGAACGTTCCTAAAGTGTCACAGATGTTTTGTTTGTGTTATAGAAACAAATGTGTTCAATAATATCTTAAAATGATCGTTATGGTTCATTTAGAAATGATTTTTTTTTTCAAGAATTAATGATTCAGGTAGGTATATAATGGAAGGATTCATGGACTTTTAATGGAAAGGCTCAATACATGCTTATTCTGAAGAAATAAGGATGTGGGCAATTCCTACTGAGTCATAGTTGTTGTATTTGTGTTGTAGAACCTAAAGTCTTCAACATTGGCTTCTTTTGGTCATGATAGTTCATTTGGCAACACAGAGAAACCAAGA
>NW_025396522.1:0-2142 GCF_016433145.1 Gracilinanus agilis | reverse complement strand
GGATTCTACACTAAAACCTAAAGGGCAAAACCACAGGGCAAGGGGAGGACTTGACTTCTCTAATCTTAGTGATCTAAGCAGGCAGGGCCCAAAGGAACAGCACTGGAGTCTCTGGTTACTGCTTCAAACCTGGTTCCAGCCAGGTTTCACCACCACAGCTAAAGGGCTGAGGGCGGCTTTGAGGGTTCTCACAGTAGTCCACAGATGATCAAAGGATGCCAAAAGCCAAGGTGGTCCAAGGTATCCAAGTAGAGGGAGTGTGCTTGAGATGCTGTCCACCAGATCTCAAATTCCTCCTCCACTTGGTGCTGCTCTGTAGGTCTTGTCCACTTACTAGAAGCCACCACCACTCAGGATCCCAGGGAATCAGGATGCAGGGTGTCCTTAACTCTGGGATCTCCCAGGGCTAGCAACAGTTTGTGCCAACCACTAATGGAGTCTCTCTCAGAGCACAAGCCCTCTTCCTGCTCCTTCATTCCATCTTGGAATACTCCAACCCTTCCTGCTAGGTCCAACCTTAATAATTAATTAATTACTAACTAATCTTCCTCACAACAGTTCCCCCATTTGCACAAAGCCAAAATTAACAAAATTTTGGAATTTGTGCACTATGAACTAAATTAAAATTCTAATCCAAAATAACAAACAATCTACACTAACTCTATTCTATCTAACACTATCCTACTCTACCCTACACTAAGGATTTCAACAAGGAAAGTTGAAAAGATAAATACATTGAACAGGTAAACAGTTCAAAACATAAAGCAACAAGTAACAATGCAAAATTTCCAACAAAATCAACAAAATCAAGAGCAAATATGAAATATCAATACAAAAGTCAAAACAAACATCAAACATAACTCCTATTCTAATACAGAAATATCCTACCAACTAATAAATGGAAGTCATATTTGAAAAAAAATATTAACACTTCATTGCATAAGTCTTTACATCAAAATTAAAACAAAACATTAAACTCCCTTATCCAAATTACATTTGAATGTTTGCAACTCAATTATATCCAAGCACAGAATTTGCATTTATACACATATATACGTATTATATATACATATAATATATACATGATATACATATATACATGTATGTACACATTATTCATATCATCTATACATATGCACACCCCTTACACATATACAATACTTACACTATAATACAATTACAATATACACATACTATTTATACAACTATTTACATTATTTAGTGATATCTGATCTGTAATATGTTATATGTTCTTCATGTAATGCAATTTTGTTATGTTTGTTGTATCTGCACTGTAATGTACAATAGTACCTTATCTTATCCTCTAACCTAATCTAATACTATATCTATTTCACTAAACTATTCTAAACTAACCCTATGGTATTAGTATATTAGTCTAGCTACATCTACCTAAATAACTAGCTAATCTTTGTCAGTAACTATCTCTTGTTAGTACTTACTTATCCTATAGCTAATTCTAATTCTGTTAGTATTTATACATTGTTTCATTCCATAAGGAACACAATGTATCCTAACATGCTTGTGTCATATGTATCTGATTTGTCATGTTGTTTCTTTGCTATATTGTGTTGCAACATGTTACTGATGGATGCATGATACCTACCAAAACTCCAGATCTCCTGCAGATCTCCTTTCTCCTTATGATGTTCCATTCCTCTAGGAAATCTTCTCTTCTCTCCTGTTTTCTTCTTCTCCTTTTCTTCATCGAAGGTCTTGATAGTTTTATGTGCAATGTTGGATGTATATGAGCATGTAGTGATACTCTTTACATTACCCAAAATAATTCCAAACCATTCATCCAAATTGTCCATGATTAATCCTCTTCTTTAAGAAAATCCTTGAAAGTGAACTTTTTATCAGTTCACTTCATAAGTCCATCAGTCTTAATACAAAGTCTAGAAATCCTGAATCAGGAATTCTCTTCTTCAATGTCCTCTTCCATCTGAAAGTCCTCTTCTGCTGGAATGGTCCTCTTCTTACTGAACTTTCTGACTACAGACTCTAATTGACCGAAGATCTCAAATTACACAATCTCTTCTCCTTCTCCTTCTCCTTCTCCTTCTCCTTCTCCTTCTCCTTCTCCTTCTCCTTCTCCTTCTCCTTCTCCTTCTCCTTCTCCTC
>NW_025396521.1:0-2315 GCF_016433145.1 Gracilinanus agilis | reverse complement strand
CAAATGGGCTTCAGATCTTTACTAACTGTATGACCCTGGACAAGTCATTTAACCCTCTTTGCCTCAGTTTCCTCCTCTATAAAATGAGCCAGAGAAGGAAATGGCAAAAGAAAACCCCAAATGGAGTCCCAGAATTAGACCCAACTGAACAACTTCCTGAACTATGGAAAGACTTTGAAAATTTTGTTAGATCCACAGAAACCACTCTTGAACATGGCTATGATCTAAGAGAACACTCCAAGGTTTCCAAAGCATTTTTATATCCCTTGTCTCATTCGAAGCTTACAACAGCCCTGTGGAGGCTAATTCTGAGGATATACATCCATCTTCATCATACAGATAGAGAAAACTGAGTTTCAGGTAGGTTGTGTCTACACCAGCATTGGTGAAGACATGGCATGTGTGTAGAGCTGGCACTTGGGGAACTGCTCCATTCCCCCTCTTCCCAGTGCCCCAGGACATTTTTTGCATGCCCTTTCCCTCTGTTCAGCCACCCAAAACAAGCAATTTCTCCCTCAACTCTCTCTGGTAATGGCGGGAGGGGGGGCTCTAATAGCTTAAATTTGCCTTCTGGGCACACAAACCCTGAAAAGGTTCACCAAGGAGGATAGACCATAGTCAAGAGGTGATATTTGAACCCATTTCTTGTAGTGTGTAGGTCCAGCATTTTACCTATTACCGAATGCAGAGCATCTCTGAAAGCATGCATTCAATCATTTTCCGGTGTCTCCTCTTTCTGTTGGACTGGAGAAAGAATCCTAGAAAAGCAGACAATGGTCATTGAGAAAATGCATCTCCAATGTCAAACATGTACTTGCAGGCCACAGGCAGAGAAGGTTCAGAATCCTCAAGTCCATGCTCCCTCCTCCAAAAAAAAAAAATCATTGAGCTAGAAGATAATATTGGAGGCATCTGGTCCCTTGGGTTTTTCATATACTGATAAAGTATAGCCCAGAGAGACTGATTGATTTGTCTAAAGTTACACAGCACCTAAATGGCAGAATTGAGATTCAAACTCAGAGCCTATGATTGTGATTTTGCAAGGCTAATTATTTGGAGAGAATGACCCAGATAACTGTCTAAACTTAACACCTCTTTTAGTTAACATAGCTCAGAACTTGAGGAACAAGTTGATTAAATAAACTCACTGTAGAATAAATATTTTTCATGTAAACTTCCATAGCCTCCCAGGTTCATTGAGAAATATACCACGTCCCATTATTTCTAGTCCAGGGATCTGAACCATTTTCTGCTCTGCTCTCCTTCTCTGCCCCTGTCAAATAGGGCAAAGAAAAAGCCAGAAAATGTTCCTCTTGCCCTCTGGGCCTCCTTTCTAAGCTCCAGCTCATGGCTTGAATCCAGCCCTCCAAATCTTTTCTTTCCTCTCAGCCTAAACCTTCTTCCCCCTCTTAAGCCACAACAAATGCTGGAGGCTTGGGCTTCTGATACCATATGGCAAATATTAAAATACAGATGAGTAGAGAGAGCAGACCCTAGCCTATCATCCCAGGTGTATATCGTTAAGAAAAATTGCCCTTTCTCCTTTGCTTTCTATGGCCTCTGCTCAGGCCTTCTTCAGTATCCCACAAAAGGACCTCATCTTCAGTAATGATGCGGGAAAATGAAACTGGGGGCTACACAGGTGTGGTAAAACCACTTCGGATCACAGATTTCCGAACTGGAAGCTTCCTTAAGGATTGGCCGCTCCCCCTCTCCACCTTCATTTTTCAGTCCAAGAACCAGATTCAGATAGAAATCATGAGATCCTAGATGTAAAAGCACAAGGGCCCTTTGAGGCTCCCAAGTGTATCCCCTTTATTTTACAGAATATAAAACAGGTCCAGAGGTACTAAAGAACTGGTCAAGTACACACAGGCACTAAGCATCACCAGTGAGATGGGAAAGGATTGACCCAAAGCCATACAGCAAGCAGAATTCAGATTCAAATCCCATTCATCATAATAAAAATAATAATGGAAAAATGATATTTCTACCACTAGTAGGTAATATTTGTATCATCTCTTCAGGTTTATAAAGTGTTTACAAAGTATATGTCTTAATTTTATCATCACAACAACTCTCAAGTAAATGCTATCCCCATCATCATCTCCATTTGATTGTGATAAGGGTAGAGGTTAGGTGGCATGTCTAGGGTCATAACTACTCACTCTCTGAGAAAGGTTTTGAACTCACATCCTTGTGACTCCAGTTCTGCCCCATGAAGCTGCCTCAGATCCAGTATTCTGGTCCCTCAGCCATACCAGCAAATGCTCTCCAATCCTCTAACACCCCAAGACAACATCTTATCCCTTAGA
>NW_025396520.1:0-3474 GCF_016433145.1 Gracilinanus agilis | reverse complement strand
TCTGCATGACCTTTTGCTCATTGGCACTTTGCATATTCTCAGTCAATCTCCATGACCTTGTGGCCCTTTTGCTCCCTTCTCCTAGAATCAGACAGAAAAACATTCATCACAGACCCATAATATTTACCAATAATTGGCAGGTTACCATAGTCTAAGACTTTTTGAGTATGCATTAATATTATAGCAAATATATATTAATATTAAAGTTATATCACTGTAAAATCAAAAGAGGATTAACATTGATTATATGTACTTTAAGTACAAAAAGAGAAAAAGGGAAAAAGAGTCAATTATGCTATTAAAAATTAAAAAGAAAAGTAATAAGAAAATTAAAAATTCAGGGAAAATACAATGCTCTCAAGCATAAAAATGAGAGAGAAAAATAAATCGTATTGCACTTACAAGGAAAAATTAAAAGAATGTTTTTTTTTCTTTTTAAACCCTTAATTTCGGTGTATTGTCTCATAGGTGGAAGAGTGGTAAGGGTGGACAATGGGGGTCAAGTGACTTGCCCAGGGTCACACAGCTGGGAAGTGGCTGAGGCCGGGTTTGAACCTAGGACGTCCTGTCTCTAGGCCTGACTCTCACTCCACTGAGCTACCCAGCTGCCCAAGAATTTTTTAGCTTAGACTTAGTGAAAGGTTTTTCACCCAAAAATGAGATCCATTTCCTGTTAAGCTTTTGCATGAACTGTGAGTGTAAATAGTGTTTACAAAATAGTAGATCCATAATGCACATTCAAATAAAGTACCATAATCTCCAATAACACATTTAAAGGCAATAGCAAACAAACCCATTATTATAACCACTTGTTATGATGTTTAAAAAATTGTATACTTGTCACAAATTCACAGGTATAGTAAATCATTCAACCTTGCTGAGATATTTTCTTAAAAAACTCTATTACTGCCTCCATGGCAGTTGGGGGCAGAGCCTAAAAAAATCTGATTAAAAAATATTCTGGGTGGGGGTAGCTGGGTAGCTCAGTGGATTGAGAGCCAGGCCTAGAGACGGGAGGTTCTAGGTTCAAATCCGGCCTCAGACACTTCCCAGCTGTGTGACCCTGGGCAAGTCACTTGACCCCCATTGCCTACCCTTACCACTCTTCCACCTATAAGTCAATACACAGAAGTTAAGGGTTTAAAAAAAAAAGTAAAAAAAAATCTTCTGGGTCTAAATTATCCTCAGGAATTCTAGATCTTTCTTATAGGAAAGCAAGATAAAACATAGAGACAAAACGTCAAGTATACAGTAGCTCTCCTGGCTTCCTGTGTAATATACAAAAGCTTGGGCAAGCAACCTCCATTTGTTTCCTCTACCCCTTTAAGACAAAATTCATTATAATAAATATATAAAACCTTATAATTCATACAGAAGGTTACTAAGCATGTAAAGTAAATTCTAAGGACCTCTTATAAAATTTAAATTTAAATTCTTCAGTCATTAAAACCTCCAAGATTGCATAAGCAATATGTGACCTCTAGTTGAGATGACAAATCCAGTATATATAAGGCTTATGGGCTTTTTACAACTTAAAAAATGTTTAAGATGTTCATAAATGGTACAGATAACAATTAGATTAATACAGGTAAACTTTCAAAAAATGAAACCTTAAAGAAATCAGGAAATGCAATATGAGGAACAGATTACAAATAATGCAGTCAAAAACCCTTTATTCTAATAGATTTGTTCACTATTTGGGAGTTACAATAAAATCATAAACAGAATTAATCTAGCAGCCAAAACTTCATTAGCTTAAATGATCCAGTGTAATAAAAAAAATCAATGTAAAACAACAAAATTAAATCAAATAACAACAATCAGAAAAATAAAATAAGATACAGAGACTTTTAAAATTAAAAAAAAAACCCATGCAGTCTGAGGAGGATTAAAATTGACCTCTGGTCCAGTTCAAGTTCCTTCTAACTGAGCTCTGTACTGAGCACAGTGTGGATGACTCAATAAGGGTATATAGTTCAAAGTCTTGGGCAGGCCAGCGTGTGGGGGGTGAATCCCACCCCTGAGTTTTGGGAAAGATAATCACAAGGAATAGTTTGAAATATGCCATGTGGCCCACAATTGCAATTCTACTTCCTGTTTGAATAGTAAAAGCTAGGGCCACGTGGAAGCCAACTTGGATAGGGGCTAGAGAAAGCTGCAAGTTGGAGATCCCATGTGAAAGGCTTGTGGGGGGAGGAAGGTAGCTAGAGAAGCTTTCTTCAGGTTAAAAGTCATTAATGTCTGCGAGGAAACACCCCTGGGAAAGTCCCAGATGCATGAAATGAGAGAGAAGGGGGGGTTCTTTGTATACTTCCCAAATCTTAAGCAGTGGCCGCTTGGGTGGGAAGCAGGAGTCTCAGGAGACAGCAGGCAGAGGCTTCAGCAGAAGCAGGCAGGGCACAGGCATTCAGGGGCCAGGGGGTCAGTGTCCGCAGGAACAATTAGGGGTCATTGACAGAGGCAGAAGAAGGTATTTGGTATTGGAACAGCACTGGGTGGCAGGAAAAAGCTAGGGACCAAGGGAAGGTCTGGTGGGTAAGGCTGGCACTTGCTGAAGCCAAGTCCATGGGGAATGTATGAACTAGTAGCCAGAAACGGGCTCTTGGAAAAATGACATTCCTCTTTCCGGGAAAAGTCCCTCAAAAGAAAATAGCAGGGTGCTGAAAAATAACTTTCCCCTTTTGAAAAATTGCTCAAAAGAACTGAGCAAAGTGGCCAAAAAGAAAAGCACAAAAATGGCAGAAGCTTGTCCATAGCTCTGGAGAGGATTTTAAATGCTCTCAGAGTTGCCTGGCTTGGTAGGCTATCTGAAAAATTGAGAGGTACATTTCCAAACTTCTGGTTGCCAAAACTGTTATGGATAAAATGGATATAGATAGATATATTCAAAAGTATTCATAGTTTATTTAAAGGCATATTGGTAATTAAGAAGGCCATGTGCCTGCTAAGATCTAATTCAAATCACCCACCATTACCTTTTGCCCACCTGGCTGCTTAGTATGAAAAGAGCAAGTCCCAATCAAGTTCTCTCTATTTAAGCTTTGCTTTACGTTGGCTCATGTCACCAAGAAAGAAGGAATCCAGTTGAATCATGGGAAATGTAGTTTTCAAGTCCCCTAAACGTGCACAGGAAGTTTTATATCATATATCTAAATATTAAGACTCAATAAACCCCCAAGAACCCCAAATTCCAATAATACACTATGGAGATCCTAAGTAATCCAAAGGCTAGTAGTACAGCAGCTTCCAGCTTCACACGTCTCCTCCAAAGCAGGAAACTGCCGCACTGTCTCTCTGGATGAAACCCTTTACATTCTGGGCTTAGAATGTTCTCAGTCAGCCAAGCTGGTCTGTGTTTTCCTACTCACTACATATGCCTATCTATCAATCATAAATTGCCTATAACACCTGGAAGTTCCCTTCCAACCTCTGATGTGCGGATACTGTGCGTCTTTGCTTCCTGGGTATCATTCA
>NW_025396519.1:0-1009 GCF_016433145.1 Gracilinanus agilis | reverse complement strand
AATCTTTAATAGTTGCAATTAAATTGTTCCCAAATGAACCAAAACGGCAATTTTATGATATTATTGAACACTTTAAGTTCTACAACACAAACAAAACATTTCTGACACATTAATAATGTTCCACATCCTTATTTCTTCAGAATAAACAGAAATGAATTGCACTAATAGGATGAATCCTCAGTTCTGGGTTTCTCTGTGTTGCCAAATGAACTATCATGACCATTAGAAGACAATGTTGAAGACTTTCAGTTCTACAACACAAATACAACCACTCTGACACAGTAGGAATGGTCCACATCCTTATTTCTTCAGAATAAGCCTGAATTGAGCCTTTCCTTTATAGCTACCTGAATCTTTAATTCTTGCATTTAAAAAGTCCCGAAATGAACAAGATTGATCATTTTAAGATCATATTGAATACTTTTGGTTCTACAGCAGAAAAAAACATATCTGACCCTTTAGGAACGTTGCACAGCCTTCTTTCATCAGAATAAACAGAAATGAATTGCACTGATAGGACGAATCCTCAGTTCTGGGTTTCTCTGTGTTGCCAAATGAACTATCATGACCAAAGTAAGACAATGTTGAAAACTTTTGGTTCTACAACACAAATACAACAACTCTGACATAGTAAGAATGGTCCACATCCTGATTTCTTCAGAATAAGCCTGAATTGAGCCTTTCCATTGTAACTCCCTTAATCCTTCCATTATATAGCTACCTGAATCTTTAATTCTTGCTATTAAATTGTTCCCAAATGAACCAAAATGGCCATTTTATGATATTATTGAACACTTTTCCTTCTACAACACAAACAAAACATTTCTGACATATTAAGAATGTTCCACATCCTTATTTCTTCAGAATAAACAAAAATGTATTGCATTGATTGGAAGAATCCCCAGTTTTCGGTTTCTCTGTGTTGCCAAATGAACTATCATGACCAAAAGGAGATAATTTTAAACACTTTTGGTTCTACAACACAAATACAACCACTCTGACACAGTAG
>NW_025396518.1:0-2222 GCF_016433145.1 Gracilinanus agilis | reverse complement strand
TCTGACACAGTAGGAATGGTCCACATCCTTATTTCTTCAGAATAAGCATGTATTGAGACTTTTCATTATAAGTCCCTGAATCCTTCCATTATATAGCTACCTGAATCTTTCATTCTTGGAAAAAAATTCGTTCCTAAATGAACCAAAACGATTATTTTAAGATATTATTGAACACATTTGTTTCTATTACACAAACAAAACGTCTGTGACACTTTAGGAACGTTCCACATTCTTATTTCTTCAGAATGAACAAGAATGTATTGCATTGGTAGTATTAATCCTCAATTCTTGGTTCCTCTTTGTTCCCAAATGAACTATCACGACTCAAAGAAGACAATGTTGAAGACTTTATGTTCTACAACTCAAATGCAACAACTCTGACACAGTAAGAATGGTCCATGTCTATATTTCTTCAGAATAAGCATGTATTGAGCCTTTCCATTATAAGTCCCTGAATCCTTCCATTATATAGCTACCTGAGTCATTCATTCTTGGAAATAAATCGTTCCCAAATGAACCAAAACGATTATTTTAAAATATTACTGAACACATTTGGTTCTACAACACAAAGAAAACATCTCTGACACTTTAGGAATGTTACACATCCTTATTTCTTCAGAATAAACAAGAATGTATTGCGTTGATAGTAGGAATCCTCTATTCTTGGTTCCTCTGAGTTGCCAAATGAACTATCATGTCGAAAAGTAGGTAATTTTGAACACTTTCGGTTCTACAACGGAAATACAACATCTCTGACACAGTAGGAAAGGGCCACATCCTTATTTCTTTAGAATCAGCCTGAATAGAGCCTTTCAATTTTAGCTAACTGAATCTTTAATTCTTTCGTTTAAAAAGTTCCCAAATGAACCAGATCGATCATTTTAAGATCGTATTGAACAGTTTTGGTTCTACAACAGAAATACAACATCTCTGAGACTTTAGGAACGTTCCACATCCTTATTTCTTCAGAATAAACCAAATGGTATTGCATTGATAGTTGGAATCCCCAATTCTTGGTTCCTCTGTGTTGCCAAATGAACTATCACGACTCAAAGAAGACAATGTTGATGACTTTATGTTCTACAACTCAAATGTAACAACTCTGACATAGTAAGAATGGTCCACATCCTTATTTCTTCAGAATAAGCATGTATTGAGCCTTTCCATTATAGCTACCTGAATCTTTAATTCTTGCATTTAAAAAGTTCCCAAATGAATGAGATTGATCATTTTAAGATCGTATTGAACAGTTTTGCTTCTAGAACAGAAATAATACATCTCTCACACATTAGGAACGTTCCACATCCTTATTTCTTCAGAATAAACCAAATGGTGTCACATTGAAAGGAGGATTCCCCAATTCTTGGTTCCTCTGTGTTGCCAAATGAACTATCAAGACTCAAAGAAGACAATGTTGACGACTATATATTCTACAACTCAAATGCAAGAACTCTGACACAGTAAGAATGGTCCACATCTTTATTTCTTCAGAATAAGCATGTATTGAGCCTTTCCAT
The DNA here is from genome assembly GCF_016433145.1 of Gracilinanus agilis. NCBI lineage: Eukaryota > Metazoa > Chordata > Mammalia > Didelphimorphia > Didelphidae > Gracilinanus > Gracilinanus agilis. Next base: position 705 of record NW_025396518.1, on the reverse strand, counting down.
TATAAGTCCCTGAATTCTTCCATTATATAGCTACCTGAATCATTCATTTTTGGAAATAAATCGTTCCTAAATGAACCAAAACGATCATTTTAAGATATTATTGAACACATTTGCTTCTACAACACAAACAAAACATCTGTGACACTTTAAGAGCATTCCACATCCTTATTTCTTTAGAATAAACAATAATGTATTACATTGCTGGTAGGAATCCTCAATTCTTGGTTCCTCTGTGTTGCCAAATGAACTATCATGACCAAAAGAAGACAATGTTGAAGACTTTTGGTTCTACAACAGAAATACAACATCTCTGACACAGTAGGAAAGGTCCACATCCTTATTTCTTTAGAATAAGCCTGAATTGAGCCTTTCCATTATAGCTACCTGAATCTTTAATTCTTTCATTTAAAAAATTCCCAAATGAACCAGATCGATCATTTTAAGATCGTATTGAACAGTTTTGGTTCTACAACAGAAATACAACATCTCTGACACTTTGGTAACGTTCCACATCCTTATTTCTTCAGAATGAACAAGAATGTATTGCATTGATAGTAGGAATCCTCAATTCTTGGTTCCTCTGATTTGCCAAATGAACTATCATGACTCAAAGAAGACAATGTTTACCACTTTATGTTCTACAACTCAAATGCAACAACTCTGACACAGTAAGAATGGTCCACATCCTTATTTCTTCAGAATAAG
>NW_025396517.1:0-1138 GCF_016433145.1 Gracilinanus agilis | reverse complement strand
CTTTTGGTTCTACAGCAGAAAAAAAACATATCTGACACTTTAGGAACATTCCACAGCCGTATTTCTTCAGAATAAACAGAAATGTATTGCACTGATAGTACGAATCCTCAATTCTGGGTTTTTCTATATTGCCAAATGAACTATCATGACCAAAAGGAGACAACGTTGAAGACTTTCGGTTCTACAACACAAATACAACAACACTGACATAGTGAGAATGGTCCATATCCTGATTTCTTCAGAATAAGCCTGAATTGAGCCTTTCCATTATAACTCCCTTAATCCTTCCATTATATAGCTACCTGAATCTTTAATTCTTACAATTAAATTGTTCCCAAATAAACCAAAATGGCAATTTTATAATATTATTGAACACTTTTGGTTCTACAACACAAACAAAATATTTCTGACACATTAAGAATGTTCCACATCCTTATTTCTTCAGAATAAACAGAAATGAATTGCACTAATAGGACGAATCCTCAGTTCTGGGTTTCTCTGGGTTGCCAAATGAACTATCATGACAAAAGTAAGACAATGTTGAAAACTTTCGGTTCTACAACACAAATACAACAACTCTGACATAGAAAGAATGGTCCACATCCTGATTTCTTCAGAATAAGCATGAATTGAGCCTTTCCATTGTAACTCAATTAATCCTTCCATTATATAGCTACCTGAATCTTTAATTCTTGCTATTAAATTGTTCCCAAATGAACTAAAACGGCCATTTTATGATATTATTAAACACTTTTCCTTCTACAACACAAACAAAACATTTCTGACACATTAAGAATGTTCCACATCCTTATTTCTTCAGAATAAACAAAAATGTATTGCATTGATTGGAAGAATCCCCAGTTCTCGGTTTCTTTCTGTTGCCAAATGAACTATCATGACCAAAAGAAGGTAATTTTGAACACTTTTGGTTCTACAACACAAATACTACCACTCTGACACAGTAGGAATGGTCCACATCCTTATTTCTTCAGAATAAGCCTGAATTGAGCCTTTCCATTATAGATACCTGAATCTTTAATTCTTGCATTTAAAAAGTTCCCAAATGAATCAGATTGATCATTTTAAGATCGTATTGAATACTTTTGGTTCTACAGCAGAAAAAAAACATATCTGACAC
>NW_025396516.1:0-1804 GCF_016433145.1 Gracilinanus agilis | reverse complement strand
GTCCACATTTATATTTCATCAGAATAAGCATGTATTGAGTCTTTCCATTATAAGTCCCTGAATCCTTCGTTCCCAAATGAACCAAAAATATTATTTAAAATATTATTGAACACATTTGGTTCTACAACACAAAGAAAACATCTGTGACACTTTAGGAATGTTACACATCCTTATTTCTTCAGAATAAACAAGAATGTATTGCATTGATAGTAGGAATCCCCAATTCTTGGTTTCTCTGTGTTACCAAATGAACTATCATGACTCAAAGAAGACAATGTTGAAGACTTTATATTCTACAACACAAATGCAACAACTCTGACACAGTAAGAATGGTCCACATCCTAATTTCTTCAGAATCAGCATGTATTGAGCCTTTTCATTATACCTACCTGAATCTCTAATTCTTGCATTTGAAAAGTTCCCAAATGAACCAGATTGATCATTTTAAGATGGTATTGAACAATTTTGGTTCTACAACAGAAATACAACATCTCTGACACTTTAGGAATGTTCCGCATCCTTATTTCTTCAGAATAAACAAAATTGTATTGCATTGATAGGAGGAATCCTCAATTCTTGGTTTCTCTGTGTTGACAAATGAATATCACAACCAAAAGAAGACAATGTTGAAGACTTTAGGTTCTACAACAGAAAATCAACAACTCTGACTCAGTAAGAATTGTCCACATCCTTATTTCTTCAGAATAAGCATGTATTGAGCCTTTCCATTATAAGTCCCCGAATCCTTCCTTTATATAGCTACCTGAATCTTTCATTCTTGGAAAAAAATTGTTCCTAAATGAACCAAAACGATCATTTTAAGATATTATTGAACACATTTGTTTCTATAACAGAAACAAAACGTCTGTGACACTTTAGGAACGTTCCACATCCTTATTTCTTCAGAATAAACAAGAATGTATTGCATTGCTAGTAGGAATCCTCATTTCTTGGTTCCTCTGTGTTGCCAAATGAACTATCACGACTCAAAGAAGACAATGTTGAAGACTTTATGTTTTACAACTCAAATGCAACAACTCTGACACAGTAAGAATGGCCCACATCCTTATTTCTTCAGAATAAGCATGTATTGAGCCTTTCCATTATAAGTCCCTGAATCCTTCCATTATATAGTTACCTCAATCATTCATTCTTGGAAATAAATCGTTTCCAAATGAACCAAAACGATTATTTTAAAATATTACTGAACACATTTGGTTCTGCAACACAAACAAAACATCTCTGACACTTTAGGAACGTTCCACATCCTTATTTCTTCAGAGTAAACAAGAATGTATTGCGTCGATAGTAGGAATTCTCAATTCTTGGTTCCTCTTTGTTGCCAAATGGACTATCATGTCGAAAAGAAGGTAATTTTGAACACTTTCGGTTCTACAACAGAAATACAATATCTCTGACACAGTAGGAAAGGTCGACATCCTTATTTCTTTAGAATCAGCCTGAATTGAACCTTTCCATTATAGCTACCTGAATCTTTAATTCTTTTGTTTAAAAAGTTCCCAAATGAACAAGATCCATCATTTTAAGATCGTGTTGAACAATTTTGGTTCTACAACAGAAATATATCTGTGACACTTTAGAAACGTTCCACATCCTTATTTCTTCAGAATAAACCAAATGATATTGCATTGATAGGAGGAATCCCAATTCTTGGTTTCTCTGTGTTGCCAAATGAAGTATCACGACCAAAAGAAGACAACGTTGAAGACTTTAGGTTCTACAAAACAAATACAACAACACAGTAAGAATGGTCCACATCCTTATTTCTTCAGAATAAGCATGT
>NW_025396515.1:0-3004 GCF_016433145.1 Gracilinanus agilis | reverse complement strand
GAGAAGGAAGGGAGGAAGGAAGGGAGTGAAAGAAGAAAGGAAGGAAGGGAGGGAGGGGGAAAGAAGGGAGGGAAGAAAAAAGGGAGGGAGGAAGGAAGTGAGCCCAAACACCCAGAGTCTTAGAATCCTCAGAGACTAAAAAGCCAAGTACCCTTTTTACTTTCCGGTACCTTCTGAAGGCAGTTAAGTGGCACAGTAGGTGACTGAGCCCTGAGTTAGGAAGAACTGAGTTCAAATCCAGCCTCCTATACTTACTAGCTGTGTGATCCTGGGCAGGTCATTTAATCTGTTTCCCTCAACTCTTAAAATGGGGATAATATTAGCATCTACCTCCCACAATCTTTGTAAAAATCAAATGAGATAATATTTGTCAAGTGTTTAGCACAGTGCCTGGTATATTGCAGGAGCTTAGTAAATTCTCTTTGTCTTCCTTCCTTCTGCCTATCCTCATAGGATGAAGCTAGAGAACAGGCACTAAAAGTAAATTAAATCCAGTCCTAAGGACCAATCTTTAGGTATTTATTGATCCACAGGATCCACCAGAACTCCCTGCTGCCTCAGCCTCCCTGATTCTCTATTCTCTCTAGGTTTTCAAGTCACCACACTCTCCTAGTTCTACTCCTACACATCTGACCTCTCTTTGTTTGTTGGATTCCCATCTAGATCCTACCTTCTTACCACAGGCATCTCCTAGGGTTCTTCTCCCCTGGGCCCTTTTTTCTTCTCACTATATGACTGCATTACTACACTTGGTGATCTTGTCAGCTCTCATGGATTTAATTATTATTTCTATGGTGAAGATTCTCAAATCTACTCCTCCTCTTTATCTCTGCTGACCTCCAATATCACATCCCCATTTGCGTTTCAGACACCTTGTCCTGGATGTCCAGTAGACATCTTAAACTCAACATGTTCGGCATGGATGCCAATGTCTTTCCTCCTATTGCTTCTTCCTTCCTCCCTACCTTCCTCATTACCAGAATGGGCAATCCATCCTCTTCCCAGTCCTTCTGGTTCACAACCTAGAGGTCATCCTGGATTCCTCACTCTTTCTCTCACTCCCATCCCTAGCTGCCAATTTCCCCCTTGTAATATATCTCAAATATGCTCCTTTCTCTCCTCTGACACTGCCTCTTTTCTGGTGCGGACTCTCATCACCTCATGTTTGGGCTCTTGTAATAGCCTGCTTGTGAGTCTGTCTAACTCAAGTCTCTCTCCATTCAAAGCCATCCTCCATTGCTCTTCCCCTGTCCCATAGCCAACAAGTTCCCCCTTCCTACTCCTTTAATTCCTTTGCTTCAGAGCAGCTGTTTGGACCAGTTAAAACCCCTGTTTTGTTACTCTCTCTCTCTCCCCAAAACTCTCATCTCATCTATCTCAGTTCTTCTACAGGAGCTTTGCCCTCCCACCAACACCCATCCCACTGTACTTTGAGGAATCTTCACTGTATCATCAACAAACTCACCTTCCTTCTAGATTTCTCAGCCTCACATTCTTCATCCCCTGGTGCTCATGGAAACCTGGCTCTCTTCAATAGTTACCTAGTTACCAGCTGCTCTCTCCAATTCAGCATCCTGCTTTTCTTCCGTTCCTCTCTAAACCCAACACCTAGGATCTAGGGTAGGGCTCAGCTACCCTGGCCTTCTGCTGCTGTTGCTTTCACTGATCCCTCACAAATGCCCCTTTGAATTTCCCTTCATTCCTCTCCATGACCGTCTCCCTAGATGGCTTGGATGTTGCAATCTACCAGCCTATGGTCATTCCCCCTCCTCTGGGGGGAGTTCAGTGCTGGGCTGAATTCACTTTTCTGCCCCTCATATACTCTGTGTTCTAAAGAAATTAGCCAACTTGAAGATACAACATGGAGCATATTAGGGGCAATAATGTGAAATCAGTCTTCTATTAGAGCAGTGGTTCCCAAACTTTTTTGGCCTACCGTCCCCTTTCCGGAAAAAATATTACTTAGTGCCCCCTGGAAATTAATTTTTTTTAAATTTTAATAGCAATTAATAGGAAAAATAAATGCCCCTGTGGCCATCACTGCTCCCCTGGATCACTGTAGCACCCACCAGGGGGCAGTGGCACCCACTTTGGGAATCACTGTATTAGAGTATGAGAGCAGTTGTAATGACTCAATCATGAAGGGCTTTTAAAATTCACTCAAAGGAGTTCATAGTCTATCCCAGTGATGGGCAAACTTTTTGAAGAGGGGGCAAAAGGAAAGGAAATGCTCATCTCTCCAACTGTTTCTAAGGCGACTCTTTCGAAGTTTCATTGTGTTGTATCCCGCTCATTGAATTCGTCAGATTTGGAATAATGTCACATGGCCGGATAGAACATTTCAGGGGGCCACATCTGGCCCTTGGGCCGTAGTTTGCCCATCACTGGTCTATCCTAAAGGTAATGGGGAGCCTCTCATGTTTCTTGAGTAGGGGAGTGACACGAGCAGACCTTCACCTTAGAAATGCCTGCTTAATAATTGTGTGAAAGACATACTGGATTGGGGAAGCCTTATTCCTCCCTTGGCTTCCTTCAAGTCTCATTAAAAAGCCTTTCTTGATCTGCCTTAATGCAAGTGCTTTCCTTTTGAAATTATCTCCACTTTACCTTATTTATCTTGTTTGTCCTTAGTTGTGTGCATGTTGTCTTCCTCAATCAATTGTGCACTCTTTGAGGGTAGCTAGTTTTTGCCTTTCTTTGTATACCTGGCACATATTTGCTGTTTAATAAATGTTTGTTGGGGGGCAGCTGGGTGGCTCAGTGGATTGAGAATCAGGCCTAGAGATGGGAGGTCTTGGGTTAAAATCTGGCCTGACACTTCCTAGTGTGTGACCCTGGGCAAGTCACTTAACGCCCATTGCCTGGCCCTTACTGCTCTTCTGCCTTGGAACCAATACACAGTATTAATTCTAAGACAGAAGGTAAGGGAAAAGAAAAGAAGAGAAGAGAAGAAAAGAGAGGAGAGGGGAGGAGAGGAGAGGAGAGGAGAGGAGAGGAGAGGAGA
>NW_025396514.1:0-5175 GCF_016433145.1 Gracilinanus agilis | reverse complement strand
GATAGGACGAATCCTCAGTTCTGGGTTTCTCTGTGTTGCCAAATGAATTATCATGACTAAAAGAAGACAATGTTGAAGACTTTTAGTTCTCAAACACAAATACAACAACTCTGAGATAGTAAGAATGGTCCACATCCTGATTTCTTCAGAATAAGCATGAATTGAGTCTTTCCATTGTAACTCCCTTAATCCTTCCATTATATAGCTACCTGAATCTTTAATTCTTGCTATTAAATTGTTCCCAAATGAACCAAAATGGCCATTTTATGATATTACTGAACACTTTTCCTTCTACAACACAATCAAAACATTTCTGACACATTAAGAATGTTCCACATCCTTATTTCTTCAGAATAAACAAAAATGTATAGCATTGATTGGAAGAAACCCCAGTTCTCGGTTTCTCTGTGTTGCCAAATGAACTATCATGACCAAAAGAAGGTAATTTTGAACACTTTTGGTTCTACAAAACAAATACAACCACTCTGACACAGTAGGAATGGTCCACATCCTTATTTCTTCAGAATAAGCCTGAATTGTGCCTTTCCATTATAGCTACCTGAATCTTTAATTCTTGCATTTAAAAAGTTCCCAAATGAACCTGATCGATCATTTTATGATCGTATTGAACATTTTTTGTTCTAAAACAGAAATAATACATCTCTGACACTTTAGGAACATTTCACATCCTTATTTCTTCAGAATAAACCAAATGGTATTGCATTGATAGGAGGAATCCTCAATTCTTGATTTCTCTGTGTTGCCAAATGAACTATCATGACTCACAGAAGACAATGTTGAAGACTTTATGTTCTACAACACAAATGCAACAACTCTGACACAGTAAGAATGGTCCACATCCTTATTTCTTCAGAATAAGCATGTATTGAGCCTTTCCATTATAGCTACCTGAAACTTTAATTCTTGCATTTAAAAAGTTCCCAAATGAATGAGATCGATCATTTTAAGATCGTATTGAACAGATTTGCTTCTAGAACAGAAATAATACATCTTTCACACATTAGGAACGTTCCACATCCTTATTTCTTCAGAATAAGCAATAATGTATTACATTGCTGGTAGGAATCCTCAATTCTTGGTTCCTCTTTGTTGCCAAATGAACTATCATGTCGAAAAGAAGGTAATTTTGAACACTTTCGGTTCTACAACAGAAATACAACATCTCTGACACAGTAGGAAAGGTCCACATCCTTATTTCTTTAGAATCAGCCTGAATTGAGCCTTTCATTATAGCTACCTGAATCTTTAATTCTTTCATTTAAAAAATTCCCAAATGAACCAGATCGATCATTTTAAGATCGTATTGAACAGTTTTGGTTCTACAACAGAAATACAACATCTCTGACACTTTGATAACGTTCCGCATACTTATTTCTTTAGAATAAACCAAATGGTATTGCGTTGATAGGAGGATTCCCCAATTCTTGGTTCCTCTGTGTTGCCAAATGAACTATCACGACTCAAAGAAGACAATGTTGAAGACTTTATGTCCTACAACTCAAATGCAACAATTCTGACACAGTAAGAATGGTCCACATCTTTATTTCTTCAGAATAAGCATGTATTGAGCCTTTCCATTATAAGTCCCTGAATCATTCCATTATTTAGCTACCTGAATCATTCATTTTTGGAAATAAATCATTCCTAAATGAACCAAAACGATCATTTTAAGATATTATTGAACACATTTGTTTCTACAACACAAACAAAACATCTGTGACACTTTAAGAACGTTCAACATCCTTATTTCTTCAGAATAAATGATAACGTATTACATTGCTGGTAGGAATCCTCAATTCTTGGTTCCTCTGTGTTGCCAAATGAACTATCATATGGAAAAGAAGGTAATTTTGAACACTTTCATTTCTACAAAAAAATACAACATCTCTGACACAGTAGGAAAGGTCCACATCCTTATTTCTTTAGAATAAGCCTGAATTGAGCCTTTCCATTATAGCTACCTGAATCTTTAATTCTTTCATTAAAAAGTTCCCAAATGAACCAGATCGAACATTTTAAGATCGTATTGAACAGTTTTGGTTCTACAACAAAAATACAACATCTCTGACACTTTAGGAACGTTCCACATCCTTATTTCTTCAGAATAAACCACATGGTATTACATTGATAGGAGGAATCCCCAATTCTTGGTTTCTCTGTGTTGCCAAATGAACTATAAAGACTCAAAGAAGACAATATTGAAGACTTTATGTTCTTCAACGCAAATGCAAGAACTCTGACATAGTAAGAATGGTCCACATCTTTATTTCTTCAGAATAAGCATGTATTGAGCCTTTCCATTATAAGTCCCTGAATCCTTCCATTATATTGCTACCTGAATTATTCATTCTTGGAAATAAATCGTTGTCAAATGAACCAAAACGATTATTTTAAAATATTACTGAACACATTTGGTTCTACAACACAAAGAAAATATCTGTGACACTTTAGGAACGTTCCACATCCATATTTCTTCAGAATAAACAAGAATGTATTGCATTGATAGTAGGAATCCTCAATTCTTGGTTCCTCTGTGTTGCCAAATGAACTATCACGACTCAAAGAAGACAATGTTGACGACTATATATCCTACAACTCAAATGCAAGATCTCTGACACAGTAAGAATGGTCCACATCTTTATTTCTTCAGAATAAGCATGTATTGAGCCTTTCCATTATAAGTCCCTGAATCCTTCCATTATATAGCTACCTGAATCATTCATTTTTGGAAATAAATCGTTCCTAAATGAACCAAAATGATCATTTTAAGATATTATTGAACACATTTGTTTCTACAACACAAACAAAACATCTGTGACACTTTAAGAGCATTCCACATCCTTATTTCTTTAGAATAAACAATAATGTATTACATTGCTGGTAGGAATCCTCAATTCTTGCTTCTTCTGTGTTGCCAAATGAACTATCATGTCGAAAAGAAGGTAATTTTGAACAATTTCGGTTCTACAACAGAAATACAACATCTCTGAAACAGTAGGAAAGGTCGACATCCTTATTTCTTTAGAATCAGCCTGAATTGAGCCTTTCCATTATAGCTACCTAAATCTTTAATTCTTGCATTTAAAAAGTTCCGAAATGAACCAGATCGATCATTTTAAGATCGTATTGAACAGTTTTGGTTCTACAACAGAAACAAAACATCTGAGACACTTTAGGAACGTTCCACATCCTTATTTCTTCAGAATAAACAAGAATGTATTGCATTGATAGTAGGAATCCTCAATTCTTGGTTCCTCTGTGTTGCCAAATGAACTATCATATCGAAAAGAAGGTAATTTCTAACATTTTCAGTTCTACAACTCAAATGCAACAACTCTGACAAAGTAAGAATGGTCCACATCTTTATTTCTTCAGAATAAGCATGTATTGAGCCTTTCCATTGTAAGTCCCTGAATCCTTCCTTTATATAGCTACCTGAATCTTTCATTCTTGGGAAAAAATTGTTCCTAAATGAACCAAAACGATCATTTTAATATATTATTGAACACATTTGTTTCTATAACAGAAACAAAACGTCTGTGACAATTTAGGAACGTTCCACATCCTTATTTCTTCAGAATAAACAAGAATGTATTGCATTGACAGTAGGAATCCTCATTTCTTGGTTCCTCTGTGTTGCCAAATGAACTATCACGACTCAAAGAAGACATTGTTGAAGACTTTATGTTCTACAACACAAATACAACAACTCTGACACAGTAAGAATGGTCCATATCCTTATTTCTTCAGAATAAGCATGTATTGAGCCTTTCCATTATAAGTCCCTGAATCATTCCATTATATAGCTACCTGAAACTTTCATTATTGGAAATAAATCGATCCCAAATGAACTAAAACGATCAATTTAAGATATTATTGAACACATTTGTTTCTACAACACAAACAAAATATCTGTGACACTTTAAGAGCATTCCACATCCTTATTTCTTTAGAATAAACAATAATGTATTACATTGTTAGTAGGAATCCTCAATTCTTGGTTCCTCTGTGTTGCCAAATTAACTATCATGTCGAAAAGAAGGTAATTTTGAACACTTTCAGTTCTACAACAGAAATACAACTTCTCTGACACAGTAGGAAAGGTCCACATCCTTATTTCTTTAGAATAAGCCTGAATTGAGCCTTTCCATTGTAGCTACCTGAATCTTTAATTCTTGCATTTAAAAAGTTCCCAAATGAACCAGATCGATCATTTTAAGATCGTATTGAACAATTTTGGTTCTACAACAGAAAGAAAACAACTCTGACACTTTAGGAACATTTCACATCCTTATTTCTTCAGAAAAAACCAAATGGTATTGCATTGATATGAGGAATCCTCAATTCTTGGTTTCTCTGTGTTGCCAAATGAACTATCATGACTCAAGGAAGACAATGTTGAAGACTTTATGTTCTACAACAGAAATACAACATCTCTGACACAGTAGGAAAGGACCACATCCTTATTTCTTTAGAATCAGCCTGAACAGAGCCTTTCCATTATAGCTACCTGAATCTTTAATTCTTGCATTTAAAAAGTTCCGAAATGAACCAGATCGATCATTTTAAGATCGTATTGCACAGTTTTGGTTCTACAACAGAAATACAACATCTTTGAGACTTTAGGAACGTTCCACATCCTTATTTCTTCAGAATAAACCAAATGGTATTGCATTGATAGTAGGAATCCCCAATTCTTGATTCCTCTGTGTTGCCAAATGACTATTATGATTCAAAGAAGACAATTTTGACGACTTTATGTTCTACAACTCAAATGCAACAACTCTGACATAGTAAGAATGGTCCACATCCTTATTTCTTCAGAATAAGCATGTATTGTGCCTTTCCATTATAGCTACCTGAATCTTTAATTCTTGCATTTGAAAAGTTCCCAAATGAACCAGATCGATCATTTTAAGATCATATTGAACAATTTTGGTTCTACAATAGAAATACAACATCTGTGACACTTTAGGAACGTTCCACATCCTTATTTCATCAGAATAAACAAAATTGTATTGCATTGATAGCAGGAATCCTCAATTCTTGGTTTCTCTGTGTTGCCAAATGAACTATCATGACTCAAAGAAGACAATGTTGAAAATTTTAGGTTGTACAACACAAATGCAACAACTCTGACACAGTAAGAATGGT
>NW_025396513.1:0-1850 GCF_016433145.1 Gracilinanus agilis | reverse complement strand
GTCCACATTTATATTTCATCAGAATAAGCATGTATTGAGTCTTTCCACTATAAGTCCCTGAATCCTTCGTTCCCAAATGAACCAAAAAGATTATTTAAAATATTATTGAACACATTTGGTTCTACAACACAAACAAAACATCTCTGACACTTTAGGAACGTTCCACATCCTTATTTCTTCAGAGTAAACAAGAATGTATTGCATTGATAGTAGGAATCCCCAATTCTTGGTTTCTCTGTGTTGCCAAATGAACTATCATGACTCAAAGAAGACAATGTTGAAGACTTTATGTTCTACAACACAAATGCAACAACTCTGACACAGTAAGAATGGTCCACATCCTAATTTCTTCAGAATCAGCATGTATTGAGCCTTTTCATTATACCTACCTGAATCTCTAATTCTTGCATTTGAAAAGTTCCCAAATGAACCAGATCGATCATTTTAAGATCGTATTGAACAATTTTGGTTCTACAACAGAAATACAACATCTCTGACACTTTAGGAACGTTCCACATCCTTATTTCTTCAGAATAAACATGTATTGAGCCTTTCAATTATAAGTCCCCGAATCCTTCCTTTATATAGCTACCTGAATCTTTCATTCTTGGAAAAAAATTGTTCCTAAATGAACCAAAACGATCATTTTAAGATATTATTGAACACATTTGTTTCTATAACAGAAACAAAACGTCTGTGACACTTTAGGAACGTTCCACATCCTTATTTCTTCAGAATAAACAAGAATGTATTGCATTGATAGTAGGAATCCTCATTTCTTGGTTCATCTGTGTTGCCAAATGAACTATCACAACTCAAAGAAGACATTGTTGAAGACTTTATGTTCTACAGCACAAATACAACAACTCTGACACAGTAAGAATGGTCCATATCCTTATTTCTTCAGAATAAACATGTATTGAGACTTTCCATTATAAGTCCCTGAATCCTTCCTTTATATAGCTACCTGAATCTTTCATTCTTGGAAATAAATCGATCCCAAATGAATTAAAACGATCAATTTAAGATATTATTGAACACATTTGTTTCTACAACACAAACAAAATGTCTGTGACACTTTAGGAATGTTCCACATCCTTATTTCTTCAGAATAAACAAGAATGTATTGCATTGATAGTAGGAATCCTCAATTCTTGGTTCCTCTGTGTTGCCAAATTAACTATCATGTCGAAAAGAAGGTAATTTTGAACACTTTCAGTTCTACAACAGAAATACAACTTCTCTGACACAGTAGGAAAGGTCCACATCCTTATTTCTTTGGAATAAGCCTGAATTGAGCCTTTCCATTATAGCTACCTGAATCTTTAATTCTTGCATTCAAAAAGTTCCTAAATGAACCATATTGATCATTTTAAGATCGTATTGAACAGTTATCCTTCTACAGCAGAAGCAAAACAACTCTGACACTTTAGGAACATTTCACATCCTTATTTCTTCAGAAAAAACCAAATGGTATTGCATTGATAGGAGGAATCCTCAATTCTTGGTTTCTCTGTGTTGCCAAATTAACTATCATGACTCAAAGAAGACAATGTTGAAGACTTTATGTTCTACAACAGAAATACAACATCTCTGACACAGTAGGAAAGGGCCACATCCTTATTTCTTTAGAATCAGCCTGAATAGAGCCTTTCCATTATAGCTAACTGAATCTTTAATTATTTCGTTTAAAAAGTTCCCAAGTGAACCAAAACGATCATTTTAAGATCGTATTGCACAGTTTTGGTTCTACAACAGAAATACAACATCTCTGACACTTTAGGAACGTTCCACATCCTTATTTCTTCAGAATAAACCAAATGGTATTGCATTGATAGGAGGAATCCTCA
>NW_025396512.1:0-1753 GCF_016433145.1 Gracilinanus agilis | reverse complement strand
ATGAACCAGATTGATCATTTTAAGATCGTATTGAATACTTTTGGTTCTACAGCAGAAAAAAAACATATCTGACACTTTAGGAACGTTGCACAGCATTATTTCATCAGAATAAACAGAAATGAATTGCACTGATAGGACGAATCCTCAGTTCTGGGTTTCTCTGTGTTGCCAAATGAACTATCATGACTAAAAGAAGACAATGTTGAAGACTTTTGGTTCTCAAACACAAATACAAAAACTCTGACATAGTAAGAATGGTCCACATCCTGATTTCTTCAGAATAAGCATGAATTGAGCCTTTCCATTATAACTCCCTTAATCCTTCCATTAGATAGCTACCTGAATCTTTAATTCTTGCTATTAAATTGTTCCCAAATGAACCAAAACGGCCATTTTATGATATTATTAAACACTTTTCCTTCTACAACACAATCAAAACATTTCTGACACATTAAGAATGTTCCACATCCTTATTTCTTCAGAATAAATAGAAATAAATTGCAATAATAGGACGAATCCTCAGTTCTGGGTTTCTCTGTGTTGCCAAATGAACTATCATGACCAAAAGAAGACAATGTTGAAGACTTTCGGTTCTNNTCATGACCAAAAGAAGGTAATTTTGAACACTTTTGGTTCTACAACACAAATACTACCACTCTGACACAGTAGGAATGGTCCACATCCTTATTTCTTCAGAATAAGCCTGAATTGAGCCTTTCCATTATAGCTACCTGAATCTTTAATTCTTGCATTTAAAAAGTTCCGAAATGAACAAGATGGATCATTTTAAGATCGTATTGAATACTTTTGATTCTACAGCAGAAAAAAAACATATCTGACACTTCAGGAACGTTGCACAGCCTTCTTTCATCAGAATAAACAGAAATGAATTGCACTGATAGGACGAATCCTCAGTCCTGGGTTTCTCTGTGTTGCCAAATGAACTATCATGACCAAAAGAAGACAATGTTGAAGACTTTTGGTTCTCAAACACAAATACAACAACTCTGATATAGTAAGAATGGTCCACATCCTGATTTCTTCAGAATAAGCCTGAATTGAGCCTTTCCATTATAACTCCCTTAATCCTTCCATTATATAGCTACCTGAATCTTTAATTCTTGCAATTAAATTGTTCCGAAATGAACCAAAACGGCCATTTTATGATATTATTGAACACTTTTGGTTCTACAACACAAACAAAATGTTTCTGACACATTAAGAATGTTCCACCTCCTTATTTCTTCAGAAAAAACAAAAATGTATAGCATTGATTGGAAGAATCCCCAGTTCTCGGTGTCTCTGTGTTGCAAAATGAGCTGTCATGACCAAAAGAAGGTAATTTTAAACACTTTTGGTTCTACAACACAAATACAACCACTCTGACACAGTAGGAATGGTCCACATCCTTATTTCTTCAGAATAAGCCTGAATTGAGCCGTTCCATTATAGCTACCTGAATCTTTAATTCCTGCATTTAAAAAGTTCCCCAATGAACCAGATTGATCATTTTAAGATCGTATTGAATACTTTTGGTTCTACAGCAGAAAAATACCATATCTGACACTTTAGGAACGTTGCACAGCCTTATTTCATCAGAATAAACAGAAATGAATTGCACTGATAGGACGAATCCTCAGTTCTGGGTTTCTCTGTGTTGCCAAATGAACTATCTTGACCAAAAGAAGACAAAGTTGAAGACTTTCGGTTCTACAACACAAATACAACAACTCTGACATAGTAAGAATGGTCC
>NW_025396511.1:0-1187 GCF_016433145.1 Gracilinanus agilis | reverse complement strand
TCATTTTAAGATCATATTGAATACTTTTGGTTCTACAGCAGAAAAAAAACATATCTGACACTTTAGGAACATTCCACAGCCATATTTCTTCAGAATAAACAGAAATGTATTGCACTGATAGTACGAATCCTCAATTCTGGGTTTTTCTATATTGCCAAATGAACTATCATGACTAAAAGGAGACACTGTTGAAGACTTTCGGTTCTACAACACAAATACAACAACACTGACATAGTAAGAATGGTCCACATCCTGATTTCTTCAGAATAAGCCTGAATTGAGCCTTTCCATTGTAACTCCCTTAATCCTTCAATTATATAGCTACCTGAATCTTTAATTCTTGCTATTAAATTGTTCCCAAATGAACCAAGACGGCCATTTTATGATATTATTGAACACTTTTCCTTCTACAACACAAACAAAACATTTCTGACACATTAAGATAGTTCCACATCCTTATTTCTTCAGAATAAACAAAAATTTATAGCATTGATTGGAAGAATCCCCAGTTCTCGGTTTCTCTGTGTAGCGAAATGAGCTGTCATGACCAAATGAAGGTAATTTTGAACAATTTTGGTTCTACAACACAAATACAACCACTATGACACAGTAGGAATGGTCCACATCCTTATTTCTTCAGAATGGGCCTGAATTGAGCCCTTCCATTTTAGCTACCTGAATCTTTAATTCTTGCATTTAAAAAGTTCCCAAATGAACCAGATTGATCATTTTAAGATAGTATTGAATACTTTTGGTTCTACAGCAGAAAAAAAACATATCTGACACTTTAGGAACGTTGCACAGCCTTATTTCATTAGAATAAACAGAAATGAATTGCACTGATAGGACGAATCCTCAGTTCTTGGTTTCTCTTTGTTGCCAAATGAACTATCATGACCAAAAGAAGACAAAGTTGAAGACTTTTGGTTCTACAACACAAATACAACAACTCTGACATAGTAAGAATGGTCCACATCCTGATTTCTTTAGACTAAGCCTGAATTGAGCCTTTCCATTATAACTCCCTTAATCCTTCCATTATATAGCTACCTGAATCTTTAATTCTTGCAATTAAATTGTTCCCAAATGAACCAAAACGGCCATTTTATGATATTATTGAACACTTTTGGTTCTACAACACAAACAAAACGTTTCTGACACATTAAGAATGTTCCACATCCTTATTT
>NW_025396510.1:0-1066 GCF_016433145.1 Gracilinanus agilis | reverse complement strand
CGGCTGAATGTCTTTCCACATTGCTTACAATTATAAGGTTTCTCCCCAGTGTGGATTCTCTGATGATAATCAAGATGGGAGCTCCGACTGAATGTTTTCCCACACTGCTTGCATTCAAAAGGTTTCTCCCCAGTGTGGATTCTCTGATGTACAGCAAGACCAGAGCTCTGCCTGAATGTCTTTCCACATTGCTTACATTCATAAGATTTCTCCCCAGTGTGGATTCTCTGATGTACAGCAAGTATGGAGTTGTCTTTGAATGTCTTTCCACATTGCTTGCATTCATAAGGTCTCTCCCCAGAGTGGATTCTCTGATGTACAGTAAGATGGGAGCTCCGACTGAAAGTCTTTCCACATTGTCTGCATTGATAAGGTTTCTCCCCAGTATGGATTCTCTGATGTACAGCAAGTATGGAGCTCTGTCTGAAAATCTTTCCACACTGTTTACATTCATAAGGTTTCTCCCCTGTGTGGATTCTCTGATGTCCAGCAAGACCAGAGCTATGTGTAAATGTCTTTTTACATTGGTCACATTCATATGGTTTCTCCCCAGAGTGAATTCGCTGATGTACAGCAAGATAGGAACTGAAACTGAATGCCTTTCCACATTGCTTGCATTCATAAGGTTTCTCACCAGTGTGGATTCTCTGATGAACAGCAAAACTGGAATTCCTACTGAATGTCTTTCCACATTGCTTGCATTCATATGGTCTCTCACCAGTGTGGATTTGCTGATGTACTGCAAGATGGGAGCCCTGACTGAAAGTCTTTCCACATTCGTTGCATTCGTGAGGTTTCTCACCAGTGTGCATTCTCTGATGTACAGCAAGACTGAAGTTTCGACTGAATGTCTTTCCACATTGCTTGCATTCATAAGGTTTTTCCCCAGTGTGGATTCTCTGATGTACAGCAAAACTGGAATTCCTACTGAATGTCCTTCCACATTGCTTGCATTCGTATGGTCTCTCACCAGTGTGGATTCTCTGATGTAGAACAAGTATGGAGTTGTGTTTGAATGCCTTTCCACATTGCTTGCATTCATAAGGTCTCTCCCCAGAGTGGATTC
>NW_025396509.1:0-2264 GCF_016433145.1 Gracilinanus agilis | reverse complement strand
TAACAAGAAGTTTAAAGGGGTCAGTGATCTGAAATGTGGAGGAAAAATATTCCAGACATGAGGTAAAGTCACTGAAAAGGCCTCGAACCAGACACCTGAAGCCAACTCACATGGTGGATAGAGTGCCAGATCTGGAGTAAGGAGGACCTGGGTTCAAATGTAAACTCAATAGAGCTAAGACTCATCAGCTGAGAGATTTTGCTTGCAACCCTGGTAGCTGATGACATCATCAAGTAAAGAAGCCCAGAGGGAGGAGAGTAGAGGGTCAAAGACAGGGCTGGAGAAACTCCCTCACCCTAACCCTAGTGTTAAAAGATCTAGAGGAGGAGCCAGCAGGGAAGACAGAGAATCACAGGTCAGAGGAAGGAGCTAAACCTTGTATGTTGCCTCACATGGAAAATTCCATTGTCTTAAACAATCGGAAGATCAGGGAGGGGAAAAAGATTAATGGGTTTATCACCCTTGCTTTGTGTCTGCTGTTCCAACTCTACCTTAGATTTATCTCTATTGCCAGTAATACCAGTTTGTGTAAATACAGCCATATTGTCATTAACAGTAGGATTAAGAGGTTGACCAGAACCACCACCATTCTGCATGTATAATTCCTACCCATCTTGATTTGTAATATCCTTAATATTTGTTTAGTTTCTGAGTCTCTACAACACCAAGCCACTATGATTTTGCAACAATACACAACATGAAAGAACATCCACCTTAACTTAAAAACAATATAACCAGTAAGGATAACGGCTGGTGCATGTGATAGTAAATCCAAGACATTAATAGTTAGAATAGATTGTGCTATTTCAACATCCATCATCCCCCTATAATACCTGGGTATTGGTTTGAACCACAGGTATGGGATAGCCAATACTCCTTGCCACAACCCCAAGATGACATAATCATTCCAATCTTCTAACAGTATTGTTCCCAACATTGCCCAAACTGACCAGTTGTTTTCAAAATTGGTAGTATTATTAGCCACAATTAATAATTAATAACAACCAATAACAAGAATCAATGACAATAACAAACAATTAAATACAAACAGCAAAATCAAAACAGAAAAAAAATGGTAAAAAACCCTTTCTCTGGGGCTACTCCAGGCCTGATAGTATTTTGCCTTCCCACAGAGATTTTATGAATGACCTGGGGTGTGGGGTGAGCAGGTCTGAGTGGTTCACCACTGGCTGAGAACTTTCAGCTCACAACCAATGGCTGACCCCTGACTTTGTCTCCAATTCTGGCTGCCCAGGAGGAAACTTCCTGCCTGTCTCTCTGTTACCCAGCCATCTGGGAGTGCCAAACTGTAATGGAGGATTATTAAGAATGTAATCTAAATGGTTTTGTGGGTTCACACTGGGTTGAAGGAGAGACAGGAATGTCTGATGGTTTGGACCAAACAGGACAGGAAGACCAGGGTTTACTGCCAAGCTGTTAACAGTCACTTAGCTCACCTAGGTTAGGGCCTATGTAACCAGCAGGCAACAGTTAAAGTTGTAACAGTTTTAATTGAATGAACAAATAAACAAGGATGGGTATTAGGGATTCTACTTTTAACAACAAAGGACAAACCACAAGGTCAAGGGAGGGACTTAACTATACAATTCTATTGACCTAAGGCAGGCAGGGCCCAAAGGAAGCAGTATTGAAGTCACAGGGGAAAAGCTTCTCCAAACCTGGTTCCAGCAAGGTATGGTCAGCTCAGCTAAAGGGCCTGAGGATAGTTTTCAATTGGGATCTCACGGTAAATCCAAGGATGGTCTCAGGATGCCAGGAGACAACTCCACCAGGACAGTTGATCCAAGGTACCCAGGTAGGGAGAGAGTTTGCAATGCTGTACACCAAATCACAAACCACTTCCCCACTTGGTGCTGCTCTGCAGGTCTGTTGTCCACTGCTGAAAGCCTCCACCTCTCTCAGGATCCCAGGGAATTTGGATGCAGTTTTCCCTAACTCTGAGATCTCCCAGGGTTAGCAACAGTTAGGTCCCCAACCACTATGGAGTCTCTCTCCCCTGAGTCCAAGCCCCACTTCCTGCTTCTTTATTCCTTCTTGGAATTCTCCAGCCCTTCCTGCCAGGTACAACACTATTACTAAATTAATAACTAAATAACCCTCACAACAAGACCCAGGGCTGGATTCTGTTTTGACCTAACTTCACCCTGACCACTCACTTACCCCTTACCCCTGGACCTGGGTGGTGGGAGTGGGAATGTGGGTAGGCCTAGAATAGGTTATGTTTTAAGACCCAATCTTCTAGA
>NW_025396508.1:0-1647 GCF_016433145.1 Gracilinanus agilis | reverse complement strand
TATGAGATGAATTTTGAGGTGCAACACAAAATCCTCTGAAAGCAAATTTTTCGGGACCATCACTCATTAAGCTTTGTAGGTTGATTTTTTCCACAGAAGGGCTCATCTCTGTTGGATTTGCCTTCACTTCAGGTCTCATCTCTCCTTCTAAAAGAAACAAACAGTAAAACATACCTATAGAGCAACATATACACATATATAACTATCTCCGTTCCTCCATTGTCAGAATGTAAACTACTTAATATCCTATTTCCTTAGGTAAGAAGAAAAGTCTTCCAAATTAAATGGGCACAATCCATTCTTTGAAAATGCCATTACCTCAAAGGTAAAGAGCAATTTAAATAATAAAGAGCCTCCCATGTAATCTCATTGGCTCTTCATAACAAATATGGGATTTTGGACAGGTTAGTTTTATTAGATTCCCAATTCAGACCAGGACCTCAGAAAGGCTGGATGACCCCAAAACCTGGCAGCTCAGAACAAATCTTGTGACTGGGCTCGGTCTGTCCACAGTACTAGATTATTCACATTCAATCTTTTGGCTTTCATTTTCATTGTCCATAATTCAATCCTCTCTTCCTAGGTATGACACCACTGGGTGCATGTAAACTAAATAGTCCTATTATTTCATCATCTAGCTTTTCTGAAAGCATTATGTAATTCCCTTCATGATTGTTTTCAATCTTATTTTTTGTTCCAATAGCTGAGACCAGATGAAGAAAATCAGCACTCATTTGCATTTATCCAAGGCAAAAAAGATTGTTGTTCCCTACTCTACAGAGCAGCCATTATTTTTCCTTAAATACCTCTTTTCAGTAAAATAAAATCCTTCCACTGAATACAATTTATACCAAAACATAGCATTTCCCTTGTTTAAAAATATGTCTCATACAGTAAGTTGAGTCCATGATCCTTTTGTAAGGAAATGAGCAAGAAAGCTCGGATTTAATTCTCTTTCTATTTCCCACCTTATATAGATACTGGCATTTTTATGATATTCTTCTTAAAAATCCCAATACAGGTGGTGGTGCATTCTCACTGTACCTCAGAACCTCGATAGGACATTTAACCCTGGGAAAGTCACAGGAGCTCTGTAGGTCTCAGGTTGCACAACTATAACATTGATGCAATAATATCAAGCAACTCCTAGGGTTCCTATGAGGATATAATGAGTTAATATTTATAAAGTGTATGACACATACTGGGGCCAATATGCAAATGGTGATGTTTACTTTTATCATTAAAAATTGGATTATTTCCTACTCTGATTGCTTCTCTTCTTAAACTGGCCTTCTCTTCACTCCTCTAGGCCCTGATTTCCCTGTTGAATTAAATGCATTTCCATTCCCCAACACTCCTTTCTCTCCAGATTATCTCAAAGTGAGATAAAGGAACTTTTCTTTTTTATAAACCACTTCCACATCTGGGTTCTAGATTGTGAGTTCCAAGACAGCCCAGACTGGTGTTTCCCTTCCCTTTTATACTTGTGGCTTAGCATGGTTCCTAGGACATGTTTATTATTTGATCCATGTTTACTGTCTGGGCTCAGGGATTATGTCAGGCCCAACCTATACCAGGATCCTTGCATTCTGGTCTCTCTCCTGGAAGGCAAATTCATGCTCTGGCCTCAGCCATGTTTATCTCTCT
>NW_025396507.1:0-3032 GCF_016433145.1 Gracilinanus agilis | reverse complement strand
AGAAAAAAAGAAGGAAAGAAGAAAGGAAGGCAGGAAGGGAGAAATTTCAGTCCTATATAAACAATAGTTCCCTAATTAGTCCCCTAGCTTTCAGCTGCTGACCTCACCAATGTATCCTCTACAGAGATGTCACATTGATGTTCCTGATCTATGTGTATTTGTTGTATTATTTCATTCATGTCTGATTCTCTGTGAACCTATTTAGAATTTCCTTGGCAGAAGTGCTGTAGAGGTTTGCCATTTCCTTTTCCAGCTCATTTTATAGATGAGGAAATTGAGTCCAATAGAGTCAAGTGACTTTCCCAGGATCACAAAGCTAATAAGTGTCAGAGGCTGAATTTGAACTCAAATCTTCCTAACTCTAGGCTTAATGCTGTGTCCACTGAGCCACTTAGCCACCTCATGTGTATGTTTGTGTTTATGTATGTATGTGTGTCTATGTGTATATAATATAGGGAGTCATGGAAACTTCTTCAGTGGGAGAATGACATATTGATATCTATGTAAATATATACACATATATATGTACGTATACATTGTCATATTTTTATGTATAATATGTTACAATGTCATTATCAGATATCACGTATAACATATGATAATATCACTCTCTTGCTCAAGAATTTCCACAGCTCCCTATTGCTTTCTAGGATAAAACACAAATAAATACCTGTATTCAGCATTAAAGTCAGTTAAAATCTGGCTCCAGGCCATATTTCTAAGCTGATTTCATTACTCTCCCTTGACAGTTTATAGCTGAGCCAAACTGGTCCACTACTATTCGTTATACAAGACATTCTTCTCCTCTAGTCCTCTTGAGTAGGCTCTCCTGTCCCTAGAATACTATCCCCCTTCACCTCCTTACTCGCTTCAAGGCTCAGCTCAGGTGGCATCTCCTATGCCAGATGTTTCCTAATCATTCCAGTTGTTGGTACTCTTCTCCCCTCCTCCCATTATAATTTTATTTTTGAGATTGTTTATTTACTTATCTATCATGTTGTTTTCTACCAAACTTCATTTGGACAGGAACAATTTCTTTTTTGTGATTTACAAATTTTAATTTAATTAATTAATTTAGAATTTTTTTCCATGGTTACATGATTCATGTTCTTTCTCTCCCTTTCTCCTACCCCATTCCCATAGCCAATGAGCAGTTCCACTGGGTTTTACATGTATCACTGATCAAGACCTATTTCTATATTATTGATATTTGCACTAGGATGATCATTTAGAGCAACAGTAGGCAACCTTTTTGGTCGTGAGAGCCATAAACGCCTGTGGAAGGAGGAGGATGGAGGCAGAAGGCGCTGGAATATGGGGCTGGGGGCTGAAGAGCCCCCTGGGGCACATCCTGGGGCTCTGCCCAGACTGGCTGGTTGGGAGGTGGAGCCAGATATGGCTTGAGAGCCATACATTGCCAACCCCTGATTTAGAGTCTACATCCCCAGTCATATCTCCATCGACCCATGTGATCAAACAGTTGTTTTTCTTCTGTGTTTCTGCTCCCACAATTCTTTCTCTGGGTGTGAATAGCGTTCTTTACCATAAGTCCCTCAGAATTGTTCTGGATCATTGCATTGTTGCTAGTAGAGAAGTCCATTACATTAGATTTTACCACAGTGTATTGATCTCTGTGTACAATGTTCTTCTGGCTCTGCTCCTTTCACTCTGCATCAATTCCTGGAGGTCATTCCAGTTCACATGGAATTCCTCCAGTTTATTATTCCTTTTAGCATAATAGTATTCCATTACTATCAGATACCACAATATGTTTAGCCATTCCCCAATCAAAGGGCATCCCCTCATTTTCCATTTTTTTGCCACCACAAATAGCGCCACTATAAATATTTTTGTACAAGTCTTTTTCCTTATTATCTCTTTGGGGTACAAACCCAACAATGGTATGGCTGGATCAAAGGGCAGGCAGTCTTTTAAAGCCCTTTGGGCATAGTTCCAAACTGCCATCCAGAATGGTTGGATCAATTCACAACTCCACCAGCAATGCATTAAGGGTAGGAACTATTTCATTTTTGTATTTATGTCTTTTTTTTTAAACCCTTATCTTCCATCTTAGCTTCAATACTGTCTTTTTGATTTCAAGGCAGAGGAGCAGTAAGGGTTAGGCAATGGGGGTTAAGTGAGGTGTCTGATAACATATATGAATCCCATCTTTCTTTGGCTCTCTTGGCTCTCAATCCAATGAGCATCTTAATGCTGTTTTCATCTTTAGAACTACCCTTAGACTTTTGGGACACCTTGTATCTCCTAATAGGAGCTATGTTTTTGCCTTTCTTCGCCCTCCCCAGAACTTAGCTGCCCCTATCTTTATAGGTTTAGTGTGTATTCAGTTGTTTACATTCATTCAAAAAGGACAAATGTGCCAGACACAGGGGCTAAAAAGACAAAAATGAAATCAAGTTAAATCAAGGAATATATTTCAAAACAAAGGCTTAGTGGGAGAAAAAAAAATCAGAGCAAACAAAACACAAAACTACTTTGTTGCAGGATGAAATGTAGCCTCTGGTCAGAAGTGCCTGCCCCCTTCCTGCCCAGTAAATTCCTGTCATTGCTATTTCCCCTTGGCTGTAGGTGAAACCCTTGCCCAAACAGTTCTGACTCTCCTGGGGTCCCCAGAAGAACTTCTCCACCCCCAATAGAGACTGCTAGGGGTGGTGACCCAGGGAGGGCTCTTTCGCAACTGTCTCTGAGACACTTGGAATGGACACTCACCCTACAGCTGCCTCTTCGGCCTCCTGCCTTCAATGCCAACTGCAGCTTGCTAAAGAAATGTACTCAGAAGGCTCTGGGACCAGCCCAATGCTGGCAGAATGCCCCCAGCTTCCGAATGACTTTCAGAAGCAATGAACTCACTTCCTCTCAGCATCCTTCAGTGCCAGCATCTTCCACAGCCCTGGTTTCTCAATGAGAAGGGACCATGAAGTAGCTGTGGGAGTACTTTGGCTCAGTGAATAAAAGGGTCAGGAAATACATAGGCTTTATAAATGATTTTCTTCCTTCCTTCCTTCCTTCCT
>NW_025396506.1:0-1647 GCF_016433145.1 Gracilinanus agilis | reverse complement strand
TATGAGATGAATTTTGAGGTGCAACACAAAATCCTCTGAAAGCAAATTTTTCGGGACCATCACTCATTAAGCTTTGTAGGTTGATTTTTTCCACAGAAGGGCTCATCTCTGTTGGATTTGCCTTCACTTCAGGTCTCATCTCTCCTTCTAAAAGAAACAAACAGTAAAACATACCTATAGAGCAACATATACACATATATAACTATCTCCGTTCCTCCATTGTCAGAATGTAAACTACTTAATATCCTATTTCCTTAGGTAAGAAGAAAAGTCTTCCAAATTAAATGGGCACAATCCATTCTTTGAAAATGCCATTACCTCAAAGGTAAAGAGCAATTTAAATAATAAAGAGCCTCCCATGTAATCTCATTGGCTCTTCATAACAAATATGGGATTTTGGACAGGTTAGTTTTATTACATTCCCAATTCAGACCAGGACCTCAGAAAGGCTGGATGACCCCAAAACCTGGCAGCTCAGAACAAATCTTGTGACTGGGCTCGGTCTGTCCACAGTACTAGATTATTCACATTCAATCTTTTGGCTTTCATTTTCATTGTCCATAATTCAATCCTCTCTTCCTAGGTATGACACCACTGGGTGCATGTAAACTAAATAGTCCTATTATTTCATCATCTAGCTTTTCTGAAAGCATTATGTAATTCCCTTCATGATTGTTTTCAATCTTATTTTTTGTTCCAATAGCTGAGACCAGATGAAGAAAATCAGCACTCATTTGCATTTATCCAAGGCAAAAAAGATTGTTGTTCCCTACTCTACAGAGCAGCCATTATTTTTCCTTAAATACCTCTTTTCAGTAAAATAAAATCCTTCCACTGAATACAATTTATACCAAAACATAGCATTTCCCTTGTTTAAAAATATGTCTCATACAGTAAGTTGAGTCCATGATCCTTTTGTAAGGAAATGAGCAAGAAAGCTCGGATTTAATTCTCTTTCTATTTCCCACCTTATATAGATACTGGCATTTTTATGATATTCTTCTTAAAAATCCCAATACAGGTGGTGGTGCATTCTCACTGTACCTCAGAACCTCGATAGGACATTTAACCCTGGGAAAGTCACAGGAGCTCTGTAGGTCTCAGGTTGCACAACTATAACATTGATGCAATAATATCAAGCAACTCCTAGGGTTCCTATGAGGATATAATGAGTTAATATTTATAAAGTGTATGACACATACTGGGGCCAATATGCAAATGGTGATGTTTACTTTTATCATTAAAAATTGGATTATTTCCTACTCTGATTGCTTCTCTTCTTAAACTGGCCTTCTCTTCACTCCTCTAGGCCCTGATTTCCCTGTTGAATTAAATGCATTTCCATTCCCCAACACTCCTTTCTCTCCAGATTATCTCAAAGTGAGATAAAGGAACTTTTCTTTTTTATAAACCACTTCCACATCTGGGTTCTAGATTGTGAGTTCCAAGACAGCCCAGACTGGTGTTTCCCTTCCCTTTTATACTTGTGGCTTAGCATGGTTCCTAGGACATGTTTATTATTTGATCCATGTTTACTGTCTGGGCTCAGGGATTATGTCAGGCCCAACCTATACCAGGATCCTTGCATTCTGGTCTCTCTCCTGGAAGGCAAATTCATGCTCTGGCCTCAGCCATGTTTATCTCTCT
>NW_025396505.1:0-1053 GCF_016433145.1 Gracilinanus agilis | reverse complement strand
TCATAGGAGAGCTTATGACATAGTAAAGTGAATTGTCTGAGTTTGAGCAAAGTGAGAGCTCAGTGTGAATATCTGTTCTTTCTCTGATATAGAGTATAAGGGAAATTATGAGACTGGTCCTAAATTTAAGGTAGTAGGAGAAAAAGATGGAAAATAGGAGAGGTATACTTTCTTCACTGCTCCATTTAGCTTGCTATTCTGTGGCCACCATTAGAGTCCCCCTAGCCATGCTCATAGGGAAGTAGAGCCAGTGACAAAAATGTAAGAAAACACATTGGTTTTCCTCTCTTGCCTCAGTTTATCAAATCTTTTCTCCGCCCACTAACTCACAAATTTCATCTCAGGAGGCAACCATAGCTTTCTAATTTGAATGGGAGGCCCAGGGGTGTAGTCCAGTGAGCAATGCAGGAGACATCAACTTACCCCTTCTTGTGATTTCAAGACTATTGCCTTTTTTCCTGCTACCATTCTATCTTCACTCAATGGTTTCCATCACACAATCCTTACCTCTGAGTCAAGTTCAGGCTCATGCCAGTTATGCTACCCCAGAAAGGGGGGACAGTAAATTTTCACGATTGGAGCTGAATGTGAACATCTTTCCATATAGCTTGTATTCTTAAGGTTTCTCACCAGTATGGCTTCTATTATGCTTAGCAAGACTAGCATTCTGACTAAATGTCTTTCCACACTATTTGCATTCAAAAGACTTCTCCCCAGAGTGGATTCTCTGATGTGAAGCAAGATGGGAGCTACTACTGAATGCCTTTCCACATTGCTTGCATTCGAAAGGTTTCTCCCCTGTGTGCGTTCTTTTATGATTAGCAAGACCAGAGTGATTTGTGAACGTCTTTCCACATTGGTTGCATTCATAAGGTTTCTCCCCAGTATGTATTCTCTTATGATAATCAAGATGGGAGCTACAACTGAATGTTTTTCCACACTGCTTGCATTCAAAACGTTTCTCCCCAGTGTGGATTCTCTGATGTACAGCAAGACCAGAGCTCTTCCTGAATGTCTTTCCACATTGCTTACATTCATAAGATTTCTCCCCAG
>NW_025396504.1:0-2489 GCF_016433145.1 Gracilinanus agilis | reverse complement strand
TAAGGTTTCTCCCCAGTGTGGATTCTCTGATGTACAGCAAGACCAGAACTTTGTCTGAAAATCTTTCCACATTGTTTACATTCATAAGGTTTCTCCCCAGTGTGGATTCTCTGATGTGAAGCAAGATAGGAGATACAACTGAATGTCTTTCCACATTGCTTACATTCATAAGGTTTCTCCCCAGAGTGAATTCGCTGATGTACAGCAAGATTGGAACTCAAACTGAATGCCTTTCCACATTGCTTGCATTCATAAGGTTTCTCACAAGTGTGGATTCTCTCATGTACGGCAAGACTGGAACTCCTACTGAATGTCTTTCCACATTGCTTACATTCAAATGGTTTCTCCCCAGAGTGGATTCTCTGATGTACAGCAAGATTGGAGCTGTGTTTGAATGACTTTCCACATTGCTTGCATTCATAAGGTCTCTCCCCAGAGTGGATTCTCTGATGTACAGAAAGGCTGAAGCTCCAACTGAATGCTTTTCCACATTGTTTGCATTCATAACGTTTCTCCCCAGTGTACATTCTCTGATGACCACCAAGACTGGTCCTGTGCATAAAACTCTTTCCACACTTATTACATTCACTAGATTTTTCCTCAGTGTGCATTCTTTGATGTTCGATATGAGATGAATTTTGAGGTGCAACACAAAATTCTCTGAAAGCAAATTTTTCGGGACCATCACTTATTAAGCTTTGTAAGTTGATTTTTTCCACTTCAGGTCTCATCTCTCCTTCTAAAAGAAACAAACAGTAAAACATACCCATCGAGTGACATATACACATATATAACTGTCTCTGTTCCTCCATTGTCAAAATGTAAAATACTTAATATCCTATTTCCTTAGGTAAGAAGAAAAGTCTTCCAATGAAAATGGGCACAATCCATTCTTTGAAAATACCATTACCTCAAAGGAAAAGAACAATTTAAATAATAAAGAGCCTCCCATGTGATCTCATTGGCTCTTCATAACAAATATGGGATTTTGGACAGGCTAGTTTTATTACATTCCCAACTCAGATCATGACCTCAGAAAAGCTGGATGACCCCAAAACCTGGCAGCTCAAAACAAATCTTGTGACTGGGCTAGGTCTGTCCACAGTACTAGATTTTTCACATTCAATCTTTTTGCTTTCATTTTCATTGTCCACACATTCAATCCTCTCTTCCTAGGTATGACACCACTGGGTGCATGTAAACTAAAAAGTCCTAATATTTCATCATCTAGCTTTTCTGAAAGCAGTATGTAATTCCCTTTATGATTGCTTTCAATCTTATTTTTTGTTCCATTATCTGAGACCTGATGAAGAAAATCAGCATTCTCGTTTGCATTTATCCAAGGCAAAAAAGATTGTTCTGTTCCCTACTCCTACAGAACAGCCGTTATTTTTCCTTAAATTCCTCTTTTCAGTAAAATAAAATCCTTCCACTGAATACAATTTATACAAAAACATAGCATTTCCCTTGTTTAAAAATGTCTCATACAGTAAGTTGAGTCCATGATCCTTCTGTAAGGAAATGGGCAAGAAAGCTCATGTATAATTCTCTATTTCCCACCTTATACAGATACTGGCATTTTTATGATATTCTTAAAAAATCCCAATACAGATGGTACTGCATTCTCACAGTACCTCAGAACCTTGCTAGGACTTTTAACCCTGGGAAAGTCACAGGACCTCTATAGGTCTCAGGTTCGGCAACTATAACACTGATGCAATATTATCAAGCAACTCCTAGGGTTCCTATGAGGATCTAATGAGATAAAATGCAAATGGTGATGTTTACTTTTATCATTAGAATTTGGATTATTTCCTACTCTGATTGCTTTTCTTCTTAAACTGTCCTTCTCTTCACTCCTCTAGTCCCTGATTTCCCTGTTGTATTAAATGCATTTCCATTCCCCAATACTCCTTTCTGTCCAGATAATCTTAAAGTGAGATAAAGAAACTTTTCTTTTTTTATAAACCACTTTGACATCTGGGTTCTAGATTCTGAGTTCAGACAGCCCAGACTGGTGTTTCCCTTCCCTTTTATACTTATAGTTTAGCATGGTTCCTAGGACATATTTATTATTTGATCCATGTTTACTGTCTGGGCTCAGGGATTATGTCAGGCCCAACCTTTACCAGGATCCTTGCATTCTGGTCTCTCTCCTGGAAGGCAAATTCATGCTCTGGCCTCAGCAATGTTTCTCTCTCTCTTGCCCTTATTTCTCAGCAGTCAACTGTAACTCTGTTAGAATCAGAACAGACCAAATTCTAAATATCTCAGAGGCTTCTATCTAGGCTCTCATTTCCCTAAAGGCAGTTTGGGGGGGCAGTGCTGTGGTCACCTGATTGTCCAAAAACAGCACAAAGACTGAACCCCAGAGACCAGGAAAGGGCCTAGGCTGAGGATTTAGGGGAAGTTTAGCTTTGGATCTCTTCACTCCTGCTTATGGGCTGCAGGTCAATGGAGAGAAGGAAAATCAGGAAATCTGATGCCTG
>NW_025396503.1:0-4264 GCF_016433145.1 Gracilinanus agilis | reverse complement strand
GAGAGAGAGAGAGAGAGAGAGAGAGAGAGAGAGAGAGAGAGAGCGAGCAGTGTCTTAAAACCCTAGAAAGAGAGGCTATCAAGGAGAGAGTGGGCCAAAAGCATCAAAGGCTACACATAGGATTGAGAAAAGGAGGACTGAGGAGATGTTCTCTATTGTCTCAGAAAGAGGAGCATACAGGGGAGGAGGTACAGAGTAGAAGGCAAAGCCTGAAAAGATGCTGAAAGCGTGGAGACCCTACCTTGACTTCAAAGGGGGTTCCACTGATGAATATTCTCATGGGTAAAGGGAGATGAGGACTCACACTGAGACCAGAGAGATTTGGTGCCTGCAGGCTACTTGTACTGAGGGGGTGAAGGTAGTTTCCAGTGTGGCGCTTGGAGCACTGGGATAGCTTTGACCCAGGGACCAGATTTCCAGGCAAATGTAGAAGAAAATAAAAGAGCTTAACAGTGAGACAAGGGAAAGATTTAATGCTCTGCTCTTCTGAGCACATCAATTATTAAAGCAACATGTGCCGACTGCCTGACTAATAAGGACCTTTCCTGGGCTTAGGGCTGGACATAGAAATCAGAGGGAAAAGAGACTTATTTCCCTTAAAAGAGATGAATGAAATAAGGCCAATAAATGCAAAGGAAACAATCCAATGCTGGGTCATCTGCTTTCTAACTGGAAAAAAGATTAGGGACTTGCCAAGTCGAGATGGGGAAGAGGGACAGAGGAAGATCCCTGAAAAGGGGTCTCCCTCCTTCCCAATATCTGTAAGCAATCAAAAGAACAAAGAAGCAATAACTGACTGATCAATATGGACCCAGTTTGCAGATAAGACCCACTGAATGCCTGAGACAAACTTTTTCCATCAGTCTCAAAATCTGTGTTTCTGGTCAACCTAAGCTCAGACCTTAGTTGAGGGTCTCTAAACAGCAGGTACAGAGGGTCCAGTTTCCCAGCCACGCAGGAAGAGCTTCAAATAATGTAACCTGGAATAAACTTATCTCTCCAGACAGAATTTGGAGGAGGCACAAAACTGAACAGAAGAGAACCGAGCCAGCTCCAGCTCTGAGTGTCTGAGTCACTAGATGGAGAATGTTTCCATAATTCACCTCTTGCTGCCCCAAACCCTTCCCTTCCTTCCCAAGAGGGAATCAGCTCAGTAGATGGCACAAGCTAGGCTTGTCCCAGCTTCTTCACAGACCCTATAGGAAATGCTGAGACCATGCTTCATGGGAATACAGAGAACAGAGATTTTCTGGAAACAGCAACCATGTCAAGCTCAGCATCTCTCCTCAGAGAGGGGAAGCTCCACAATGTAGTCCACACAAATTTCTCTAGTGAAACCTCACAGAACTGGCTTCAGATTAAACAGATTTCTTACAGTAGCAAATCCAAAAGTATAATCCATGGGGGAAAAAATGTAATTTTGCTCCTCTTGCCATGAAGAAGAGGGAATCTGAAAGGGCTGGACAAAATCATAATAAAATTCACTTGGGAAAATCAAAAGACTGACCATATCAAGGAAAATGATGAAAAGAAGTCAGGATAACTGGGGAACAGCACTGCCAGAGCTCAGACGAGATCACAAGGCAGCAGTCATCCTAAACCTGGGGTACTGGTAAGAGAAGGAGATAAAGCAATGGAACAGATTAAAGAGAATACCTCCTGTCAAGTGGCAAGCAAGCAATTTGAGAGAAAATTCCTTATTTGGTAAAAACTGCTAAGAAAACTAGAATTCAGCTGGGAAGGAAATGAGGCTCAGAGCATAAGCCTATACCATACTCTACTAGACATGGTTTAAGGAAATGTGAGCTAAACATTAAAGATCACACTATAAGAAGGTAGGAGAGAGACAGCTCATCCACATCTCACAGCTACAAGGAGATGTATGCAGAATAATATTTTATTTTTCTCCCCAATTATGGGATAAAAATTATTTCTAACATTCATTTTTTTTTTAACCCTTGTACTTCGGTGTATTGTCTCATAGGTGGAAGAGTGGTAAGGGTGGGCAATGGGGGTCAAGTGACTTGCCCAGGGTCACACAGCTGGGAAGTGGCTGAGGCCGGGTTTGAACCTAGGACCTCCTGTCTCTAGGCCTGACTCTCACTCCACTGAGCTACCCAGCTGCCTCCTATTCATTTTTTTTTTTTAAATTGAGTTCCAAATAGTCTCCCTCCCTCCATTCCTCCTCCCTGAGAGAGGGAGCAATCTCATCTAGACTTTACCCGAACAATCACATAAAATGTTTTTTCATATTAGTCATTTTGCAGAAGAAACCTCAAACCAAAGAAAATGAAAGTAAGGAAAAAAAGGGAAACATGTTTTGGTCTGAATTCAGGGTCCATCAGTTCTTTCTCATGGTTTTTCTCAACACAAGTCCTTTGGGAGTGTCCTACAACACTTAATTGCTGAGAACAGCAGAGTTGTTCACAGCTTCTGACCACACCATGTCGCTGAAATCCTATAAAATGTTCTCCTGCTTCTGCTCATACTTTGCATCAGTTCATGGAAGTCTTCCCAGGTTTCTGTGAAATGATCCTGCCTGTTATTCCTCATAGCCCAACAGGGTTGCACCATAATCATACATCACAACTTGTTCAGTCATTCCTCAATTAATGATTATCCTTCCATTTCCAATTCTCTGCTACCACAAAAAGATCTGCTATATAAATATCTGTGTATAAATAGGTTCTTTCCCCCTGTTGGGGATCTCTCTGTGATACACACCTAGATCAAAGGGTGTGCACACTTTGAAAGTCTTTTGGACAGAGTTCAAAATGGCTCCCCAAATGATCAATCAATGGATGACAACTCCACCAACAATTCATGAGTGTCCCAGCTTTCTGGGCCCTGGAAGAATCATACTCTTTTTCTGGCACGACCAAACTGACAGGCCTGAGAGGGTGCCTCAGAGGTGTTTTACTTTGCAGTTCAAGGAAACAAATACTTGGGCAAACTCGAGATAGAGGCAATTACAAAAAAAAAAAAAAAAAAAGAAAAACTTTGATTATTTAAAACAGAAAAACTTTTGCACAGAAACTTAACCTCTGTTTGCCTCAGTTTCCACAACTGTGAAATGAAGAGAATAAGATCTTTTACCCCAGAGTTATTACACAGATTGCTGAAAGCAGATTTTTGGGAGAACATAAAACACCCCAGTCTGTCTGTATCCCATTCTTTGCCATTAAGCCAGATGCCTTTGTGTCAAGGCTGGGATGCCCCCTCAGGGCCTCCCTAACCCTATTTACAAAGAACACTCCCAGGCCTTCCAGAAACTCGCCCCTTTCTCTCCAGCCTGTCCAACAAGGGAAGGACCAGACCAGTGAGGAATTCTACTGAACAGAGAAGGAATGTAGCCAGCTGCTGGCTCTGGTACAAACACACTCAGAGCTCCTCTTCTGACAAAGTAGGGGTGGGGCTGGGGGGGGGGGGGTCCTCACACTCTGGAGTGGATACAAAAGTCACAGGGGAGCTCTCTGAATCAGTTGCCTGGTTCTGGCTGTCACTGTCAAGGACCCTGGCCATTCCTAAAAGAGGCTCCACTGGCATATACCGACCTTCCAGCCCCTTCCTCTCCCCTCAGACCTCCCTCCTCCTCCTCTGACCCAGGGACACTGGTCTCCTGGCTGATCCTTGGCCAAGACCTTCCCTGGTCTTATTCTGGGCCTTTCCTGGGGCTGTCTGTCTCCCTGCAGGGAAGGTTCTCCCTCCTGCCTCTGGCCTCAGAGATTCCTTTTAATCCTAGCTGAACCCTCCCCTTGGGAACTAATGATTTCCCTAGAACATTGAGAGCTTCCCTCCCACAAGGCCTCCCTCCATCCTGCCTGCACAGAGCTTGTTTGGACCCAGTTGCTAAGGGGTCTCCTCAGTCAGACTGGTAGGTGGGGGGGGCTTGGAGGGCAGCCAATGGCTTCTCCCTTCCTTTGGGTTGAGCATTGTCAGGCACGCACCAGGCTGTTCCTCCAGACTGGCTGATTGGGCTAAGAAGAGGGAGGGAAGAAGGAGCCTGAGAGTGTAATATAGGATTTTAACATTGCCATGTTGGCTTAGGGCAAACCTGTCAGTTGCCATGGATGGAATGTTGAAGGCGGCATGAGCCACTGGCAGTGGGACCAAGAGTATAAAAAGCCCTGGAGGCCCAGGGCTGGATTCTGTTCTGACCTAACTTCACCCTGACCACTCACTTACCCCTTACCCCTGGACCCGGGTGGTGGGAGTGGGAACGTGGGTAGGCCTAGAATAGGTTATGTTTTAAGACCCAATCTTC
>NW_025396502.1:0-1923 GCF_016433145.1 Gracilinanus agilis | reverse complement strand
AACATTACAGACCATGGAGATTCCCCTCCAGGGTGTGGAACTCTTAGAAGGACTTGTTTGAGTGACTGCAGGAGGAAAGAACCTTCCAGTGCCCTTTGCACTCATACCAGTCATTCAAGACCAGACAAACATTTCAGAGGACAGAGATCAAGTTCCCTGCACAACTGCATGGTAGAGAACTTACCTGGCCTATTAAAGACAAAATCTAATAAGAGGCAGTTAGGAAAGATGGTGGAAAGCAGATGTGACTAAGGGTCCTGACACTGCCCCTTAAGGCCACATGAAACATCCAAACTGGCTTGTTTTTAAGCAGTTGCCCGTTTCTATCTGTTCCAATCCTCTACCAGTCATGTTTCCACTGTAAGGTATTCTGGTGAATCCCTGATACGATATTTGTAAAGACTTACATAAGCATCAGTTTTCATTTTTGTGATAGAAACTGGAACAGGTACCCAATAACATAAGTTTTAGAAATAATGGGAACTCTAGCAATAACAACTATAGAAATAATAACAATAGAAATGCATTTAGAAATACTAATCCAAATGAGGCAAATGATAATTTATAACAATATATTAGAAATGGGGCTCGTCCATGAAATACTTAGGGTAGAAAACCCCTTCAATGAGAAGAACCTCAGAGAAATGACCAAAGACCTTTATGAAGGTCAGAGAGGGAAGAAAGTATAAGGGGAGAAACCAGGGAAAGGTGCCTGAAACAGTAAATATGGGTCCAGGTGGGTGTGTGGGAGACAAGAATGAGAGGAAGGGGTCCATCAAGTAGGGAGACCAGGTTTACTGCCAAGGGGTTGACTACTACTGAAGTGGCAGTAGGCCCAACTACCACCCTGCCATAACAAGACTAGGCCTATGGAAGACAGCAAGTAGAGGCAAAGGTTCATAACAGTTTTTAATCAGGGACTACAAGTTAAAGGATGGGAATCAGGGATTCTACACTAAGAAGCTAAGGACAAAGCACAGGGACAGGGGAAGGGTTTGACTACACTAAATTAAGACCTAAGCATAACAGGGCCCAGGGAAAAGCAGGGCAGGAGTATCCTCAAAAAAGTAGTGTTTGGCCTCACTCCAGTGATGTTACTGCTCTTCCAGGATCACCAGCTACACTCTTCCAGGTGGGTAGATTCTGGGAGCTAACCCAGCCCAAAATTGTCCTGCAACTCAGGTTGGGATTTAGCAATCTCTACCAAAATCTCCCATAAGTAGGTGATGGTCTTTCGACAGGATCACTGGCAAAGCTGGTGTCTCCTAGTTATCAGTAGCTGCTTGCCCCAACCACCATGGAGTCTCTCTCAGTATGTAAGAAAGACACTTCCTGCTTCTTCATTCCATCTTGGAATCCTCCAGCCCTTTCTGCTAGGTCCAACAATAATACTAAATTAATAGCTAAATAATCCTCACAACGAAAGGACTCTGGACTCAGAGAATGAAACCTTTGATTCCCCAGACACTGATATTTTAACACTAGTTATCCCAGTCCATTCACCCCTACATAGTAATGAACCTCATGTAACCCTGAAGGTTGGGAACATGTATTATGACTCATTTTCCTGGCTTTCTGGAGGGATTAGACCCCAGAGAAGCTCCTGTCTTGCTTACAGGCTTTGTGGCTGGAGCCCTTGGTTTATTCAATGCTGGCTCCTTGGTTAAAGGCTGAGGACCAAGTAGCCTTACCTCTACTTTCACACTCTCTTTTTGTTAATAAGCTCCAAAGTCACTCCATCTTGAATAATTAATTTCAGTGACCACATTTTAATGTAAATTTGTTCCAACCTTAATTTTAACCCTTACATTATGCCCCCTTAATTTTGTTATGGGATCACACTTTAGGGCTAAATCATATGCCCATTTGGAGCTAATCATAGGAGAGCTTATGACATAGTAAAGTGAATTGTCTGAGTTTGAG
>NW_025396501.1:0-1920 GCF_016433145.1 Gracilinanus agilis | reverse complement strand
AACATTACAGACCATGGAGATTCCCCTCCAGGGTGTGGAACTCTTAGGACTTGTTTGAGTGACTGCAGGAGGAAAGAACCTTCCAGTGCCCTTTGCACTCATACCAGTCATTCAAGACCAGACAAACATTTCAGAGGACAGAGATCAAGTTCCCTGCACAACTGCATGGTAGAGAACTTACCTGGCCTATTAAAGACAAAATCTAATAAGAGGCAGTTAGGAAAGATGGTGGAAAGCAGATGTGACTAAGGGTCCTGACACTGCCCCTTAAGGCCACATGAAACATCCAAACTGGCTTGTTTTTAAGCAGTTGCCCGTTTCTATCTGTTCCAATCCTCTACCAGTCATGTTTCCACTGTAAGGTATTCTGGTGAATCCCTGATACGATATTTGTAAAGACTTACATAAGCATCAGTTTTCATTTTTGTGATAGAAACTGGAACAGGTACCCAATAACATAAGTTTTAGAAATAATGGGAACTCTAGCAATAACAACTATAGAAATAATAACAATAGAAATGCATTTAGAAATACTAATCCAAATGAGGCAAATGATAATTTATAACAATATATTAGAAATGGGGCTCGTCCATGAAATACTTAGGGTAGAAAACCCCTTCAATGAGAAGAACCTCAGAGAAATGACCAAAGACCTTTATGAAGGTCAGAGAGGGAAGAAAGTATAAGGGGAGAAACCAGGGAAAGGTGCCTGAAACAGTAAATATGGGTCCAGGTGGGTGTGTGGGAGACAAGAATGAGAGGAAGGGGTCCATCAAGTAGGGAGACCAGGTTTACTGCCAAGGGGTTGACTACTACTGAAGTGGCAGTAGGCCCAACTACCACCCTGCCATAACAAGACTAGGCCTATGGAAGACAGCAAGTAGAGGCAAAGGTTCATAACAGTTTTTAATCAGGGACTACAAGTTAAAGGATGGGAATCAGGGATTCTACACTAAGAAGCTAAGGACAAAGCACAGGGACAGGGGAAGGGTTTGACTACACTAAATTAAGACCTAAGCATAACAGGGCCCAGGGAAAAGCAGGGCAGGAGTATCCTCAAAAAAGTAGTGTTTGGCCTCACTCCAGTGATGTTACTGCTCTTCCAGGATCACCAGCTACACTCTTCCAGGTGGGTAGATTCTGGGAGCTAACCCAGCCCAAAATTGTCCTGCAACTCAGGTTGGGATTTAGCAATCTCTACCAAAATCTCCCATAAGTAGGTGATGGTCTTTCGACAGGATCACTGGCAAAGCTGGTGTCTCCTAGTTATCAGTAGCTGCTTGCCCCAACCACCATGGAGTCTCTCTCAGTATGTAAGAAAGACACTTCCTGCTTCTTCATTCCATCTTGGAATCCTCCAGCCCTTTCTGCTAGGTCCAACAATAATACTAAATTAATAGCTAAATAATCCTCACAACGAAAGGACTCTGGACTCAGAGAATGAAACCTTTGATTCCCCAGACACTGATATTTTAACACTAGTTATCCCAGTCCATTCACCCCTACATAGTAATGAACCTCATGTAACCCTGAAGGTTGGGAACATGTATTATGACTCATTTTCCTGGCTTTCTGGAGGGATTAGACCCCAGAGAAGCTCCTGTCTTGCTTACAGGCTTTGTGGCTGGAGCCCTTGGTTTATTCAATGCTGGCTCCTTGGTTAAAGGCTGAGGACCAAGTAGCCTTACCTCTACTTTCACACTCTCTTTTTGTTAATAAGCTCCAAAGTCACTCCATCTTGAATAATTAATTTCAGTGACCACATTTTAATGTAAATTTGTTCCAACCTTAATTTTAACCCTTACATTATGCCCCCTTAATTTTGTTATGGGATCACACTTTAGGGCTAAATCATATGCCCATTTGGAGCTAATCATAGGAGAGCTTATGACATAGTAAAGTGAATTGTCTGAGTTTGAG
>NW_025396500.1:0-4275 GCF_016433145.1 Gracilinanus agilis | reverse complement strand
GAGAGAGAGAGAGAGAGAGAGAGAGAGAGAGAGAGAGAGAGAGAGAGCGAGCAGTGTCTTAAAACCCTAGAAAGAGAGGCTATCAAGGAGAGAGTGGGCCAAAAGCATCAAAGGCTACACATAGGATTGAGAAAAGGAGGACTGAGGAGATGTTCTCTATTGTCTCAGAAAGAGGAGCATACAGGGGAGGAGGTACAGAGTAGAAGGCAAAGCCTGAAAAGATGCTGAAAGCGTGGAGACCCTACCTTGACTTCAAAGGGGGTTCCACTGATGAATATTCTCATGGGTAAAGGGAGATGAGGACTCACACTGAGACCAGAGAGATTTGGTGCCTGCAGGCTACTTGTACTGAGGGGGTGAAGGTAGTTTCCAGTGTGGCGCTTGGAGCACTGGGATAGCTTTGACCCAGGGACCAGATTTCCAGGCAAATGTAGAAGAAAATAAAAGAGCTTAACAGTGAGACAAGGGAAAGATTTAATGCTCTGCTCTTCTGAGCACATCAATTATTAAAGCAACATGTGCCGACTGCCTGACTAATAAGGACCTTTCCTGGGCTTAGGGCTGGACATAGAAATCAGAGGGAAAAGAGACTTATTTCCCTTAAAAGAGATGAATGAAATAAGGCCAATAAATGCAAAGGAAACAATCCAATGCTGGGTCATCTGCTTTCTAACTGGAAAAAAGATTAGGGACTTGCCAAGTCGAGATGGGGAAGAGGGACAGAGGAAGATCCCTGAAAAGGGGTCTCCCTCCTTCCCAATATCTGTAAGCAATCAAAAGAACAAAGAAGCAATAACTGACTGATCAATATGGACCCAGTTTGCAGATAAGACCCACTGAATGCCTGAGACAAACTTTTTCCATCAGTCTCAAAATCTGTGTTTCTGGTCAACCTAAGCTCAGACCTTAGTTGAGGGTCTCTAAACAGCAGGTACAGAGGGTCCAGTTTCCCAGCCACGCAGGAAGAGCTTCAAATAATGTAACCTGGAATAAACTTATCTCTCCAGACAGAATTTGGAGGAGGCACAAAACTGAACAGAAGAGAACCGAGCCAGCTCCAGCTCTGAGTGTCTGAGTCACTAGATGGAGAATGTTTCCATAATTCACCTCTTGCTGCCCCAAACCCTTCCCTTCCTTCCCAAGAGGGAATCAGCTCAGTAGATGGCACAAGCTAGGCTTGTCCCAGCTTCTTCACAGACCCTATAGGAAATGCTGAGACCATGCTTCATGGGAATACAGAGAACAGAGATTTTCTGGAAACAGCAACCATGTCAAGCTCAGCATCTCTCCTCAGAGAGGGGAAGCTCCACAATGTAGTCCACACAAATTTCTCTAGTGAAACCTCACAGAATTGGCTTCAGATTAAACAGATTTCTTACAGTAGCAAATCCAAAAGTATAATCCATGGGGGAAAAAATGTAATTTTGTTCCTCTTGCCATGAAGAAGAGGGAATCTGAAAGGGCTGGACAAAATCATAATAAAATTCACTTGGGAAAATCAAAAGACTGACCATATCAAGGAAAATGATGAAAAGAAGTCAGGATAACTGGGGAACAGCACTGCCAGAGCTCAGACGAGATCACAAGGCAGCAGTCATCCTAAACCTGGGGTACTGGTAAGAGAAGGAGATAAAGCAATGGAACAGATTAAAGAGAATACCTCCTGTCAAGTGGCAAGCAAGCAATTTGAGAGAAAATTCCTTATTTGGTAAAAACTGCTAAGAAAACTAGAATTCAGCTGGGAAGGAAATGAGGCTCAGAGCATAAGCCTATACCATACTCTACTAGACATGGTTTAAGGAAATGTGAGCTAAACATTAAAGATCACACTATAAGAAGGTAGGAGAGAGACAGCTCATCCACATCTCACAGCTACAAGGAGATGTATGCAGAATAATATTTTATTTTCTCCCCAATTATGGGATAAAAATTATTTCTAACATTCATTTTTTTTTTAACCCTTGTACTTCGGTGTATTGTCTCATAGGTGGAAGAGTGGTAAGGGTGGGCAATGGGGGTCAAGTGACTTGCCCAGGGTCACACAGCTGGGAAGTGGCTGAGGCCGGGTTTGAACCTAGGACCTCCTGTCTCTAGGCCTGACTCTCACTCCACTGAGCTACCCAGCTGCCCCCTATTCATTTTTTTTTTTAAATTGAGTTCCAAATAGTCTCCCTCCCTCCATTCCTCCTCCCTGAGGGAGGGAGCAATCTCATCTAGACTTTACCTGAACAATCACATAAAATGTTTTTTCATATTAGTCATTTTGCAGAAGAAACCTCAAACCAAAGAAAATGAAAGTAAGGAAAAAAAGGGAAACATGTTTTGGTCTGAATTCAGGGTCCATCAGTTCTTTCTCATGGTTTTTCTCAACACAAGTCCTTTGGGAGTGTCCTACAACACTTAATTGCTGAGAACAGCAGAGTTGTTCACAGCTTCTGACCACACCATGTTGCTGAAATCCTATAAAATGTTCTCCTGCTTCTGCTCATACTTTGCATCAGTTCATGGAAGTCTTCCCAGGTTTCTGTGAAATGATCCTGCCTGTTATTCCTCATAGCCCAACAGGGTTGCACCATAATCATACATCACAACTTGTTCAGTCATTCCTCAATTAATGATTATCCTTCCATTTCCAATTCTCTGCTACCACAAAAAGATCTGCTATATAAATATCTGTGTATAAATAGGTTCTTTCCCCCTGTTGGGGATCTCTCTGTGATACACACCTAGATCAAAGGGTGTGCACACTTTGAAAGTCCTTTGGACAGAGTTCAAAATGGCTCCCCAAATGATCAATCAATGGACGACAACTCCACCAACAATTCATGAGTGTCCCAGCTTTCTGGGCCCTGGAAGAATCATACTCTTTTTCTGGCACGACCAAACTGACAGGCCTGAGAGGGTGCCTCAGAGGTGTTTTACTTTGCAGTTCAAGGAAACAAATACTTGGGCAAACTCGAGATAGAGGCAATTACAAAAAAAAAAAAAAAAAAAAAAAAAAAGAAAAACTTTGATTATTTAAAACAGAAAAACTTTTGCACAGAAACTTAACCTCTGTTTGCCTCAGTTTCCACAACTGTGAAATGAAGAGAATAAGATCTTTTACCCCAGAGTTATTACACAGATTGCTGAAAGCAGATTTTTGGGAGAACATAAAACACCCCAGTCTGTCTGTATCCCATTCTTTGCCATTAAGCCAGATGCCTTTGTGTCAAGGCTGGGATGCCCCCTCAGGGCCTCCCTAACCCTATTTACAAAGAACACTCCCAGGCCTTCCAGAAACTCGCCCCTTTCTCTCCAGCCTGTCCAACAAGGGAAGGACCAGACCAGTGAGGAATTCTACTGAACAGAGAAGGAATGTAGCCAGCTGCTGGCTCTGGTACAAACACACTCAGAGCTCCTCTTCTGACAAAGTAGGGGTGGGGCTGGGGGGGGGGGGGTCCTCACACTCTGGAGTGGATACAAAAGTCACAGGGGAGCTCTCTGAATCAGTTGCCTGGTTCTGGCTGTCACTGTCAAGGACCCTGGCCATTCCTAAAAGAGGCTCCACTGGCATATACCGACCTTCCAGCCCCTTCCTCTCCCCTCAGACCTCCCTCCTCCTCCTCTGACCCAGGGACACTGGTCTCCTGGCTGATCCTTGGCCAAGACCTTCCCTGGTCTTATTCTGGGCCTTTCCTGGGGCTGTCTGTCTCCCTGCAGGGAAGGTTCTCCCTCCTGCCTCTGGCCTCAGAGATTCCTTTTAATCCTAGCTGAACCCTCCCCTTGGGAACTAATGATTTCCCTAGAACACTGAGAGCTTCCCTCCCACAAGGCCTCCCTCCATCCTGCCTGCACAGAGCTTGTTTGGACCCAGTTGCTAAGGGGTCTCCTCAGTCAGACTGGCAGTTGGGGGGGGGCTTGGAGGGCAGCCAATGGCTTCTCCCTTCCTTTGGGTTGAGCATTGTCAGGCACGCACCAGGCTGTTCCTCCAGACTGGCTGATTGGGCTAAGAAGAGGGAGGGAAGAAGGAGCCTGAGAGTGTAATATAGGATTTTAACATTGCCATGTTGGCTTAGGGCAAACCTGTCAGTTGCCATGGATGGAATGTTGAAGGCGGCATGAGCCACTGGCAGTGGGACCAAGAGTATAAAAAGCCCTGGAGGCCCAGGGCTGGATTCTGTTCTGACCTAACTTCACCCTGACCACTCACTTACCCCTTACCCCTGGACCCGGGTGGTGGGAGTGGGAACGTGGGTAGGCCTAGAATAGGTTATGTTTTAAGACCCAATCTTC
>NW_025396499.1:0-5715 GCF_016433145.1 Gracilinanus agilis | reverse complement strand
AAGAACAACTTTATTTCCTAATCAGAGACCTAATCACTCTGACCTTCCAAGAATCTCTACTGGCTTTAGTTAGATAATCTTCAACAACAGATCTTAGTATTCCCAAGCCCTCTTACCATTGCCTCGTTTCCCTACCCAGGTATCAATAATCCTCATAGCCTTACCCAGTGAATCCTGTGGTTATTTCCCTACCATCAAAGGTTAAGGAGGACAGGCAACAGGAAGGGATTCTGAGCAGTTTGGGCTGCAACAAACTCCATTGCTGAGGGGCAGGAAGTTCTACATCCACTTCCTGGCAGCCTGGCATTAACCACCAGGAGGCTGTTTCCTCTGCAGGGAGGGACCCTCTACCTGATATCTTAAAGGAACCTGGTGACAAGCAGTGAGGTTTGTCTGGGCACTCTGTTCCCAGGGTTGGTTCCTTGTTGCATTCATAAACAAGATACAAGCCCAGCCTGAGGTTTGTTCACTCCATCCCCTTACATCAAGCACCATCCTCCTCCTAGCCTTATTTTCAGCTTAAGGTCCCACTGTGTCCCACTTGTTAATTATAAGAGACCGGAGAAGGAAGCAGAAGCCAGAGGACACCCTCAGGCTCTGCTCCAGACCAGATTCTGGAGGGAATAGGTGAAAAGAAGCAGAGGAAGAGGGTATGAGTGTTGCCAGGTGTGAAAGGGAATTCTTGGTTCTCTCTGAGTTCACACCTGTGAAAAGGGAATCCTTTTTTTTTGCCTAGTCAGTTAAAACTTTGGTTAACAATAATTTAAGTACTCCTAATTAGTACCTCACTAGATTGTGTAAAAGTGAAATTTGGGAGATGCTATCTAAAAGTATATATATTTTCTATGGACACGTGGAAATTATCAAACTACATTTCCCGTGGTCCAACCGGTTTCTGTTTCCGGTTCTTTGGGCGTGGGATGCCTACGTCTCCACACAGAACAGTTTAAATCTCCTGGGTTAGGGGGGAGTGGCCTCTTGGCTAGCAGGCTCGAGAGGTAACAAAATGGAGGCGG
Organism: Gracilinanus agilis; assembly: GCF_016433145.1. Taxonomy (NCBI): domain Eukaryota; kingdom Metazoa; phylum Chordata; class Mammalia; order Didelphimorphia; family Didelphidae; genus Gracilinanus; species Gracilinanus agilis. The sequence continues at coordinate 4,699 of NW_025396499.1, read as the reverse complement.
CAGTTTTGAATTCTTACAATCGCGTGGTCTAATGATTTTTATCTATCAGCATGGCTTTAATTAAAATACTAATTTATATATTTATACCAGCCTTTATTATTTTTTATCATTATAATGGTGAGGACAGGATTAACTCTCCTTTGTCTACTTTTGAATTAATCAATATACTCATACTTAACACTAAAATAAAGGAAACTTACTTCAGGAGTTTGCACCTCCAAAAGGTGCTAACTGGGTAACAACTCAGTAACACTGGATTCCAAACTGGATGACAACTCAAAAACTTGTTCACACCCCCAGAAAGTGTGAACCCTTTTGGATGAGTATTTACCCCAAGGTATGAACTAGTTCCCACAAACACTGCCCCTGGGCAGTGCTAGAAAATTTGGAAACTGTGATTGGCCCCTGTGAAGAGGGGCAGGAACAGGAAAACACTATAAAAGCCAGGAAAATCTCTACGCAGTTCCTCTGGGGAAAAAGACTCTAGTGGGGAGTGTCTCCAGGAGATAATCTTTGAGGGATCTTCACTGGAGACTTCTACCTGGATAGTGACATCAACTTGGATTCTGACTCCTGGACTACTTCATTGGGTGAGTGAAAAGGGCTGACTCTTTTCCTAGTTTCCTATGAGACTAGCTTCCATCTAGGAGGAGGCCTCGTAGTTACTCACTACTGGCCCTCCTGGCCAGTGTAAGGGGTAAAAAGGGGTTTTGGTTAGGTGGATATTAAAAGGTTTGGGTGCCAGGGAATTGAAAAATGCCAATTCCTAAAATGATTTTTGTAATTTATTTACAAAACTTAGGAGAGAGTGAAAGTAGAGAGATGAGAAGAGGGTAGAGTAAGAGATCTAGTTTAAAGAAATAGACTACATCTAAGAAAGAGATTTAAGAACAGTCTCACAAGGACCAAGGTCCCAGCCAGAGCTCCTCCAAGTCCAAGTCACGAACAAGAAGTCCTTCAGGTCCAAGACACGAACAAGAGTTCTCCCACTGAACTCACTGAACTCTCTACTCTCTTTTAAAGGGGCTTCTTTTGCGGCACTTCCTGTACCTTCCTCCTAGTTTACCTGTCCAATCACAACAGATGCTTTTCTTAGGACTGCCCAGGAGCCAGTCAGTCAATTCTGATTCCTCACTCCCTCTAGCACAAGGGGGTCACAGACCTCCCAACTTGTGAGTTAAGTGGAGCTGTTTACACTTTTTAGCAATTAGATTTGAGGATGGGCAAGTTGATTTAATCTCATTATCCCAGAGGACTAGTATAGGTATTTTCTCTAACCTCTCTCACATTTCTCTATTCTATTGTTTCTACTCTATTTTGTAAATAAACTTCTGGCTTAAGTTTTAATAACTCCTGTGACCACTTATTTCACATAATTTAAGTCCAACCACTAAATTTAACTCTTACACAGGGAAGCAGAGAGAGAGCAAAGACATGATCCCTAGACAGGGAAGGAGGAGTCAATGGTTGTCCTTGGAGCTCACTTGTGACGGGGAGAAATCCGACATGGGAGGCAGCACCTGGTGGGGGGAGGAGGGGGAAAGCCCTTGGGGTCTGAGCTGCCCAGGGACCAAGGAAATACACACAAAGCTGAGAAGAAATCTGGGAAGTGCTGTTCCTCCTGCCTTGGGTGAAAATGGGATTAACTCTACCCTGCCCATTTTTAGATTTAGTGTACAAGAAAAGTGTACACACCCCACTTACACAAGTGGGGGAGGTCTATGACCCATGTGTGCAATAGTGGGTGACGAATCAGAATTGCCTGATTGGTCCCTGGGCGGCAATCCTAAGCAAAACCTAAGTGGGAATTGGTACATGTAAAATGGGAGAAAGCCACAGGTAGTGGGCTTTATAAATTGCAAGAACTTCCTGGGAAGCTCCCTCTTTTTCCTTGAACTGGAACCTGGAGGAGCTCTGGCTGAGGACCTTGGATTGCTTTATATTTCTCCTTAGAATTACCATATGGGTGAGTGAAAGGGGTGACTCCTTTCCTTAGTTTTCCTGGAGGTACTAGCCTCCAGAGGGGCCCCTCATCTGGAGGAGGCCTCGTGGCTAAAAACCTTGTTAACTGACCCTTACACCCTCCAACTGGGGCTACTGGAGCCCTGCTGGAGTAAGCAAGGCCTTGAGCATATAGTCTAGCTCTTTAAACTAGATATCTTACTCTATCCTCTCTCTGAAATTCTTTTCACTCTTTCCCTCTATTTTATAAATAAAATAGCTAAAAAATTATTTGGAATGAATTAAATTCCTGGCGACCACCCAATTAAATATTCAGTCCAACCATAATTTTACCCTTTACACTTGCATGTTGTCACAGAAATGGCCCAGCAGGAAGGAGGGAGCAGTTTCCTAGCCCATCTTGTGTCAGATCCAGGGAAGGGCCTCCCTGGCTGATGGGACCCCAATCTGGGGCTGGAAAGCACTTACCTGGGCTGGGAGTCTGTCTGTCTCAAAGGCCATCCCTTTGACTCCAGGCTCCCTAGCCACTGAATCCATCTGGTGAAGCTCCTCCATCTTTTCCCGCCCCTGTCTCTGTAAGGGTTAAATTAGGAGTTTTGACAAATTAAGAGACCAGCTTTTAATCATTTAAGTTTCAATGAGAATATAGTAGAGTTCTAAATTAATATATTCCCTTTAAGCCAAAGGAAAGAAAATTTCTAGCAGCTTTTGACAATTAACAATTTACTTTAATTAAAATAGATACAGCAAAAGAATATTGTAAAATGCATATTGTAAAGGAGAGAAATATAGAAAAGAGGTAGAGAAAGAAAATTTCCTAATGTCTACACTCGTTATTATATAACTACCTATATTTACTACCTAAAACTGCCTATATCTACCCATAAATGCCCATAACTATCGCTGATAACAATTCCCTAGCAAAGTTCCAGCCCAATCAAAACCAACTCAACCAGTGTTTAATCCAACCCAAAATTAGGTCTTGTCAATTAAGACTAGCCACCTTCAAAAAGAGTTCAAAAAAGAAAAAAAAACCTAACTTCCCAAGGCCAAACCCAAAGTCCCAAAAGCCCTTTAAAGGTTAAAGCCTCTCAGGAAGCCCAGGCCCTCCTTTATATTCCAGCAACTAACTGCCACCCACCAATCCAACACACAGCAGCAAACTTCCCAACTGACAGACCAACTGATGCTGGCTCCCATTTATACCCCTTTTCTACCTCCCTGCTTCTATGGTTTCTACTGCCTGTCTATAGTTTCTACTTTCTCTAACTGTAAGCTGGTTAATCCCTACACATCTCCATGGTAAGAGTACCTCTAGGTCCCCTGTTAGATTAGAAAAACGATACATAATTCATTTTTACACCTTTCCACTCAGAGTCCTGCCCCCTCCCCTCCACAACACACACAGTTTATGGTCCCCTGAATGCAGCTCCAGCCAAAGCTTTTCTTAACAGGCCTCCCGTGCTCCAGGAAATGTCTGACTTCTCTGCCCTTCTCAGCAGCAGGAGCTGGCCCGGAGCCCCCTCCCAGGACCCTCCCTCCCCTCTTTCCCCAGTGTAGAAAAGCCCATCTCCCTCGCTGCCTCTGGGCTCCCTCTCTGGGCCAGTGGCTGTCCTGATCTCCCTCCCACTTCAGGATCTGGCTCAGCCCCATCCCTCCTGGGCCAGGCCCTGGGCTTCTGCACCCTGAGCTGGGGAGGGAGAAGGGACCCAGAGGGCACAGGTTTTCCCTTCTCTTCCCAGGCTGAGGTTGCCCCACAGGGATCTCTACGGGGTAATGGGCCCCAGGAGACACCCAGGGCCAGGCCTGCCCTCAGAGGAGAGCCTGCTACCAGCAGAGGGAGGGGGAAGGCTTGGGAGGGGAAGAGGCTGTGAAGGGGCAGATGAGTCCCCTCCCCCTGTTCCTCCTCTTCTGCCCCCTCCCTTCCCCCATCCTCCCAGACCCCCAAGAGGCAGCTGGGCCTTGGGATCCCCCATGAGAGGGGCCCTGGCAGAGCTCTGCCAGAAGGGGCAGCAGGGAATGTTATGTTGATGTTGCTAGCTGATAGAGATGGCTCAAGGTCCTCCGATGGTGTGAGGACCTGAGCTGAGAGTGAGAATGCCTAGGGGAACACCAAGACCCACAGAAATACTTGAAACTAAACTAAACCCCCAGCTCCAACACAACAGAGTCCCAGGAATAAGCGATCAGATAAGAAGCTGCTGGGTTAGCTCACACAGCTTCTTGGATTGCTTATTCTAGCCTCAAAGCTGATGGACAGAGCTCCTGACTGCGACTTAACTTTATTTTGAGTAATCCCTTTCCCTGGGATGCCCAAGGATATAATCAGTGACTCTCAGGGCAATGAGGGCATCCGCAAACTGAGGGAAGGGGAGCAGGGTTGGAGGAAAGAGGTGCCAGGAAAGCTTGCCTAAAACTACGGATGACCGGGTGTTGTCAATGAAAGGTAATCAGGTTTGAGGCTGTCCCCTGGAGAGGTTTGTCCTCTCTGTAGCACCCTGGCTAGGCCAGGCACCTTGGCCTGAACCAGACTGTTTGAGGATTGATGTTATCTCTTCCTGGAGGTTCAGCTGATTGAATGTAGGGCACAGCTTTACACAGAAGTTGAAGGCGTGCTACCAACTGGAACAGGAGGCAGGCATCCTAAGTTGATTTGGTTTGGCCTACCTGGATCCCAACCAACCTCCCCAAGTCCCTTCTCAGGACTGAGAGAGCTTCCTGTTCCAATTTCTCCCTT
>NW_025396498.1:0-5435 GCF_016433145.1 Gracilinanus agilis | reverse complement strand
AAGAACAACTTTATTTCCTAATCAGAGACCTAATCACTCTGACCTTCCAAGAATCTCTACCGGCTTTAGTTAGATAATCTTCAACAACAGATCTTAGTATTCCCAAGCCCTCTTACCATTGCCTCGTTTCCCTACCCAGGTATTAATAATCCTCATAGCCTTACCCAGTGAATCCTGTGGTTATTTCCCTACCATCAAAGGTTAAGGAGGACAGGCAACAGGAAGGGATTCTGAGCAGTTTGGGCTGCAACAAACTCCATTGCTGAGGGGCAGGAAGTTCTACATCCACTTCCTGGCAGCCTGGCATTAACCACCAGGAGGCTGTTTCCTCAGCAGGGAGGGACCCTCTACCTGATATCTTAAAGGAACCTGGTGACAAGCAGTGAGGTTTGTCTGGGCACTCTGTTCCTAGGGTTGGTTCCTTGTTGCATTCATAAACAAGATACAAGCCCAGCCTGAGGTTTGTTCACTCCATCCTTACATCAAGCACCATCCTCCTCCTAGCCTTATTTTCAGCTTAAGGTCCCATTGTGTCCCACTTGTTAATTATAAGAGACCGGAGAAGGAAGCAGAAGCCAGGGAGCAGCACCAGGGGACAATGTCTGCCCTGAGGATGGCAAAGACCAGGGGACACCCTCAGGCTCTGCTCCAGACCAGATTCAGGAGGGAATAGGTGAAAAGAAGCAGAGGAAGAGGGTATGAGTGTTGCCAGGTGTGAAAGGGAATTCTTGGTTCTCTCTGAGTTCACACCTGTGAAAAGGGAATCCTTTTTTTTGCCTAGTCAGTTAAAACTTTGGTTAACAATAATTTAAGTACTCCTAATTAGTACCTCACTAGATTGTGAGGACAGGATTAACTCTCCTTTGTCTACTTTTGAATTAATCAACAAAAGCAAATATACCCATACTTAACCCTAAAATAAGGGAAACTTACTTCAGGAGTTTGTCCCTCCAAAAGGTGCTAACTGGGTAACAACTTAGTAACACTGGATTCCAAACTGGATGACAACTCAAAAACTTGTTCACACCCCCAGAAAGTGTGAACCCCTTTGGATGAGTATTTACCCCAAGGTATGAACTAGTTCCCACAAACACTGCCCCTGGGCAGTGCTAGAAAATTTGGAAACTGTGATTGGCCCCTGTGAAGAGGGGCAGGAACAGGAAAACACTATAAAAGCCAGGAAAATCTCTACGCAGTTCCTCTGGGGAAAAAGACTCTAGTGAGGAGTGTCTCCAGGAGATAGTCTTTGAGGGATCTTCACTGGAGACTTCTATCTGGATAGTGGCATCAACTTGAATTCTGACTCCTGGACTACTTCATTGGGTGAGTGAAAAGGGCTGACTCTTTTCCTAGTTTCCTATGAGACTAGCTTCCATCTAGGAGGAGGCCTCGTAGTTACTCACTACTGGCCCTCCTGGCCAGTGTAAGGGGTAAAAAGGGGTTTTGGTTAGGTGGATATTAAAAGGTTTGGGTGCCAGGGAATTGAATAAATGCCAATTCCTAAAATGATTTTTGTAATTTATTTACAAAACTTAGGAGAGAGTGAAAGTAGAGAGATGAGAAGAGGGTAGAGTAAGAGATCTAGTTTAAAGAAATAGACTACATCTAAGAAAGAGATTTAAGAACAGTCTCACAAGGACCAAGGTCCCAGCCAGAGCTCCTCCAAGTCCAAGTCACGAACAAGAAGTCCTTCAGGTCCAAGACACGAACAAGAGTTCTCCCACTGAACTCACTGAACTCTCTACTCTCTTTTAAAGGGGCTTCTTTTGCGGCACTTCCTGTACCTTCCTCCTAGTTTACCTGTCCAATCACAACAGATGCTTTTCTTAGGACTGCCCAGGAGCCAGTCAGTCAATTCTGATTCCTCACTCCCTCTAGCACAAGGGGGTCACAGACCTCCCAACTTGTGAGTTAAGTGGAACTGTTTACACTTTTGGCAATTAGATTTGAGGATGGGCAAGTTGATTTAATCTCATTATCCCAGAGGACTAGTATAAGTATTTTCTCTAACCTCTCTCACATTTCTCTATTCTATTGTTTCTACTCTATTTTGTAAATAAACTTCTGGCTTAAGTTTTAATAACTCCTGTGACCACTTATTTCACATAATTTAAGTCCAACCACTAAATTTAACTCTTACACAGGGAAGCAGAGAGAGAGCAAAGACATGATCCCTAGACAGGGAAGGAGGAGTCAATGGTTGTCCTTGGAGCTCACTTATGATGGGGAGAAATCCAACATGGGAGGCAGCACCTGGTGGGGGGAGGAGGGGGAAAGCCCTTGGGGTCTGAGCTGCCCAGGGACCAAGGAAATACACACAAAGCTGAGAAGAAATCTGGGAAGTGCTGTTCCTCCTGCCTCGTGTGAAAATGGGATTAACTCTACCCTGCCCATTTTTAGATTTAGTGTACAAGAAAAGTGTACACACCCCACTTACACAAGTGGGGGAGGTCTATGACCCATGTGTGCAATAGTGGGTGACGAATCAGAATTGCTTGATTGGTCCCTGGGCGGCAATCCTAAGCAAAACCTAAGTGGGAATTGGTACATGTAAAATGGGAGAAAGCCACAGGTAGTGGGCTTTATAAATTGCAAGAACTTCCTGGGAAGCTCCCTCTTTTTCCTTGAACTGGAACCTGGAGGAGCTCTGGCTGAGGACTTTGGATTGCTTTATATTTCTCCTTAGAATTACCATGTGGGTGAGTGAAAGGGGTGACTCCTTTCCTTAGTTTTCCTGGAGGTACTAGCCTCCAGAGGGGCCCCTCATCTGGAGGAGGCCTCTTGGCTAAAAACCTTGTTAACTGACCCTTACACCCTCCAACTGGGGCTACTGGAGCCCTGCTGGAGTAAGCAAGGCCTTGAGCATATAGTCTAGCTCTTTAAACTAGATATCTTACTCTATCCTCTCTCTGAAATTCTTACTTTCACTCTTTCCCTCTATTTTATAAATAAAATAGCTAAAAAATTATTTGGAATGAATTAAATTCCTGGCGACCACCCAATTAAATATTCAGTCCAACCATAATTTTACCCTTTACACTTGCATGTGGTCACAGAAATGGCCCAGCAGGAAGGAGGGAGCAGTTTCCTAGCCCATCTTGTGTCAGATCCAGGGAAGGGCCTCCCTGGCTGATGGGACCCCAATCTGGGGCTGGAAAGCACTTACCTGGGCTGGGAGTCTGTCTGTCTCAAAGGCCATCCCTTTGACTCCAGGCTCCCTAGCCACTGAATCCATCTGGTGAAGCTCCTCCATCTTTTCCCGCCCCTGTCTCTGTAAGGGTTAAATTAGGAGTTTTGACAAATTAAGAGACCAGCTTTTAATCATTTAAGTTTCAATGAGAATATAGTAGAGTTCTAAATTAATATATTCCCTTTAAGCCAAAGGAAAGAAAATTTCTAGCAGCTTTTGACAATTAACAATTTACTTTAATTAAAATAGATACAGCAAAAGAATATTGTAAAATGCATATTGTAAAGGAGAGAAATATAGAAAAGAGGTAGAGAAAGAAAATTTCCTAATGTCTACACTCGTTATTATATAACTACCTATATTTACTACCTAAAACTGCCTATATCTACCCATAAATGCCCATAACTATCGCTGATAACAATTCCCTAGCAAAGTTCCAGCCCAATCAAAACCAACTCAACCAGTGTTTAATCCAACCCAAAATTAGGTCTTGTCAATTAAGACTAGCCACCTTCAAAAAGAGTTCAAAAAAGAAAAAAAACCCTAACTTCCCAAGGCCAAACCCAAAGTCCCAAAAGCCCTTTAAAGGTTAAAGCCTCTCAGGAAGCCCAGGCCCTCCTTTATATTCCAGCAACTAACTGCCACCCACCAATCCAACACACAGCAGCAAACTTCCCAACTGACAGACCAACTGATGCTGGCTCCCATTTATACCCCTTTTCTACCTCCCTGCTTCTATGGTTTCTACTGCCTGTCTATAGTTTCTACTTTCTCTAACTGTAAGCTGGTTAATCCCTACACATCTCCATGGTAAGAGTACCTCTAGGTCCCCTGTTAGATTAGAAAAACTATACATAATTCATTTTTACACCTTTCCACTCAGAGTCCTGCCCCCTCCCCTCCACAACACACACAGTTTATGGTCCCCTGAATGCAGCTCCAGCCAAAGCTTTTCTTAACAGGCCTCCCGTGCTCCAGGAAATGTCTGACTTCTCTGCCCTTCTCAGCAGCAGGAGCTGGCCCGGAGCCCCCTCCCAGGACCCTCCCTCCCCTCTTTCCCCAGTGTAGAAAAGCCCATCTCCCTCGCTGCCTCTGGGCTCCCTCTCTGGGCCAGTGGCTGTCCTGATCTCCCTCCCACTTCAGGATCTGGCTCAGCCCCATCCCTCCTGGGCCAGGCCCTGGGCTTCTGCACCCTGAGCTGGGGAGGGAGAAGGGACCCAGAGGGCACAGGTTTTCCCTTCTCTTCCCAGGCTGAGGTTGCCCCACAGGGATCTCTACGGGGTAATGGGCCCCAGGAGACACCCAGGGCCAGGCCTGCCCTCAGAGGAGAGCCTGCTACCAGCAGAGGGAGGGGGAAGGCTTGGGAGGGGAAGAGGCTGTGAAGGGGCAGATGAGTCCCCTCCCCCTGTTCCTCCTCTTCTGCCCCCTCCCTTCCCCCATCCTCCCAGACCCCCAAGAGGCAGCTGGGCCTTGGGATCCCCCATGAGAGGGGCCCTGGCAGAGCTCTGCCAGAAGGGGCAGCAGGGAATGTTATGTTGATGTTGCTAGCTGATAGAGATGGCTCAAGGTCCTCCGATGGTGTGAGGACCTGAGCTGAGAGTGAGAATGCCTAGGGGAACACCAAGACCCACAGAAATACTTGAAACTAAACTAAACCCCCAGCTCCAACACAACAGAGTCCCAGGAATAAGCGATCAGATAAGAAGCTGCTGGGTTAGCTCACACAGCTTCTTGGATTGCTTATTCTAGCCTCAAAGCTGATGGACAGAGCTCCTGACTGCAACTTAACTTTATTTTGAGTAATCCCTTTCCCTGGGATGCCCAAGGATATAATCAGTGACTCTCAGGGCAATGAGGGCATCCGCAAACCGAGGGAAGGGGAGCAGGGTTGGAGGAAAGAGGTGCCAGGAAAGCTTGCCTAAAACTACGGATGACCAGGTGTTGTCAATGAAAGGTAATCAGGTTTGAGGCTGTCCCCTGGAGAGGTTTGTCCTCTCTGTAGCACCCTGGCTGGGCCAGGCACCTTGGCCTGAACCAGACTGTTTGAGGATTGATGTTATCTCTTCCTGGAGGTTCAGCTGATTGAATGTAGGGCACAGCTTTACACAGAAGTTGAAGGCGTGCTACCAACTGGAACAGGAGGCAGGCATCCTAAGTTGATTTGGTTTGGCCTACCCGGATCCCAACCAACCTCCCCGAGTCCCTTCTCAGGACTGAGAGAGCTTCCTGTTCCAATTTCTCCCTT
>NW_025396497.1:0-4518 GCF_016433145.1 Gracilinanus agilis | reverse complement strand
ACTTGACCCCCATTGCCTACCCTTACCAATCTTCCACCTATAAGTCAATACACAGAAGTTAAGGGTTTAAAATTAAAAAAAAAATTAACCAAACCTTTATAGAAAGATGGGCAAGAGCCAGTGGAGAGGGAAAAATTAAAGATGCCTAAGAAAGAAGGAATTATTTTTGGAAGATGCCTGCTCAGCACTTTTGTATAATGCCTCACACAAAGTGGGTGCTTAATAAATGTTGATTGATTGAAATGCAAAAGGGTTGGGATCAATGGTGCAGAAGTCATTGATGAAGCTAAGGAGTTTGAGGGAATACAGTACTAGATTGAGGGATTTTCTGTCAGATGGTTTGAATGTCTTCTGTGAATTAGAAGGTGCAGTATTATACTTTTAAGAATGTGGGGCAAGGGGGTGTTCGAGGGTTGTCATAGAGGGGAGGATTTGGACCTACTGCTATGGTTAATTAGATAGGGAGTCAATAAGAAGGTATTGGGAGGATTCCTGAGCAGCAAAGAAGGTCCTGCTGAGGCTATGCTCCATAAATTTTTAGTGAGTGAAAACTCAATATTTTCTTATTCCAGGGATGCCCAGGAACAAAGTTGGGAGAACCAATTTCATCAGGGTGTTCCAGGTATGAAGATTAGCAGTGAAGGGTAGTGAGAAGGATTCCATCATAATAACTGGTGAATCATTGCAATGGCTGACAATGGCCTCAAGGCTGAGAATGATAACAAATGAAGCCAGGATGGGAAAGACGATCTGAATAAATATACAAAAGGTCAAATGCTTCTAAGAATGGTATCAACGACAAACATTAGTATAATTGAGAAAATAAGAGAGGTAGAAGGATAGATTATAGTAATGGTCTAGAACAGTGATAGCAAACTTTTTAGAGATGGAGTGCTGTGTCCTACCACCCATTTTACCCCCCCCCCAGCCCCACCTTACTCCAAACAGGGTAGGGAGAAAGCACTCCCACTGGGCTGCTGGGCAGAGGGGTAGGTGATGAGAGGTGCATGTGGAGAGGGGGAAAGGAGTTGCCCCAGAGCTCTGCTGCCCTCCAGCTCTGTACCCCTCTAGCTATGTGCCACGCTTAGCTATGCTCCCCTCAAACCTACCTCCTCTCCAACACCACCATAGGAATCATCTTCACCATAGACCCAACAGGCTGTCATCTATGCTGTATCCTCAAGCAGCATGTAAACCTTCCCCCCACCCCCAACCAGCTCCTTATCCCAGACAGGGAAGAATGGAAGCTCTCTTACTGGGCTGCTGGGCAGAGGGAAGATAGGAACATCTTCTGTCTCATGGGAGAGGGGGGAGGGGAACAGCTCCATCCCAAGTTCCTCTTACTTTCTAGTGTGGAACTTTAGCATGCCCAAGGACAGGTCTCTGTGTGCCCTTTTTGGCACACATGCCATAGGTTTGCCATTACTGGTCTAGAATATTAGAGTTGGGACCATTCTGTGAGATGCTAAGAAATGATTTGCTAGGGTGTGATTGAATTGAAGTAGAGAAATAAATCTTTGATGCTATCTAAATTGAGAAATGGTCAGATATTTTGAGACATGATTCACATAATTTTTTCTTTTTTTGTATGTCAATAAAATTTTAATAATAATTTTTTAACATCATGTAATCCATGTTTTCTCCCTCTCTCCCATTTGTCCCTCCCCACCAAGAGCAAGTAACATGATATAGATTGTACTTATGTTGTCAGGTTCATCATGTTGTGAAAAAAAGATATATCTCTCTAACACCAGACAAAACTTCATGGAGACAAAAAAATTGAAGAATGGTAAGTCTCTGATAGTTCTGGTTTGCATAACTTGAAGTTTCAGAGGATCGTAGGTCTAGAACTTGGAGGAACCTTAGAAATTATCTAATCTAAAATCCTTATTTCATATATAAAGGAAAACTAAGGCCATGGGAATTTATGTAACCTGCTCAATATAACACAGGTAAGACAAAATAGAGGCAGGATTTGAACTCAGGACCTCTGACTTTTGAAAGAATATTCTTTCTCCTGGATCATATTATTTTCTTTAATGAGAAGAGAAAATGAGGTGAAGAGTCATATCTCTACCAGGTACTAAAGCCATTGAAAAATCTGGGATGATGAAACAGAAGATGGTAACAACAGCTGCAGGATGAGAAAATCATGGTAAACAGATTCCACAGACTTCTGGGTACCTGATGTTTCAACTAATCAATATCAATGTGTCTGAGGGGCTGTGATAGCAGCGTAAACAAGTAGCAACCAAATTTCTTGAAGCAAAGTGAGAATCACTTTAAAGATGTGCATACAGCAATTCTTTCCCTTAATCACAAATATTTACAACCTGTCCTGCAAATTGCTTCATTGTGGTTTTTATATCATTAGGCAGAGCACTTTTCATATTATCACACATCATCAACCTTCATTGATTCAAATATGGCTAAATAAAACTAACTTCCAGATTTAATTACAAACAACTAATTATTTTTATGTTTAATTAAATTGAATTATATTTCCAGTTGTGGGTTGTTGACTAAAATTAGTTAAGAAAGAGCCTGAAACTATTTGTGGTGTAAGACCCACTATAAAGAGTAACAGTTGAAAGTAAATGCACTGGAAGCCATACAAAGGATCCCATTACCAGTTTTTGGGAAATGAATACTTTGTCTCCAAAGATCTTTATGGGGACACACACTAACAATTATGCTGTGCTTTTATTTATGAAAGCAATTACAATTCAATGCATCTGCTGATCTGGCTAATGGAAGATCTCTAGTGAACTACAGCAACTGGAATATTCAAGAGTGTTAAATAACTGCCTAATTTCACATTCAGAGAGATTGGTGACCCTCTAACATTTTTAGACACCTTCTACATTATACCTGTGGATATGGATATGGATAGGATGGGGGGGGGATGAGAAAGGAGTAAGGTCAATGTGAAGGTGTTCAAAGAGTATAGCCAAAGCTTGAGTGACCCAGAAGGACGGTGGTAGATTGAAGCAGTTAGATGAAAGGAGGTAGAGAGGGAGAAGAAATGAAAGGGGAGAGAGGGAGGGAGAAAAAGGGAAAATATGGAGAGAGAGAGCTAAGAGACAAAGAGAGGGAGAGAGACAGACAGACAGAGAGAGAGAAAGAGTCAAGTCAATTAATTAAATATTAAGTTATAGCCATGACCATTATGGCTATTTCTCTACTCGTTGAAATCAACAGTGGATGAGAGGCAGCTAGGTGGCTCAGTGGATACAGAGACTGGAAATTCTGAGTTCGAATGTGGCCTCAGCTGATACACTGTGGTACGATCCAATGTAAAAAGGACTTCTTTACTAGCAGCAATGCAATGATCCAGGAAGACTTGGAGGGGATTATGAGAAAGAATATTATCCCAGTGATGGGCAAACTCGACCTGTGGTCCAGATTGAAATGTTCTATCTTGACAGGCAACATTATTCCTAATCTGAAAAATACAATGAGTAGGATACAATACAATGACACTTCTAAAGAGTTGCCTTAGAAACAGACTGACAGATGAGCATTTCCTTTCCTTTGACCCCCTCTTTAAAAAGTTTGCCCATCACTCCACTATCCACATTCAGAGGAAGAACTCTGGGAGTGGAAACACAGATGAAAAACAACTGCTTGATCACATGGGTTGATGGGGAAATGATTGGGGATATTGACTCTAAACGATCACCCTAGTGCAAATATCAATAGTATGGAAATAGGTCTTGATCAATGACACGTGTAAAACCCAGTAGGATTGTTCATCATATAAGGGAAGGGGGGAGGGGAGGGAAAGAATATGAATCTTGTAACCATTGGAAAATATCCTAAATTAATTAATGAAATAAAATTTCAAAGATAAAAAATAAATAAAATAAAAGATTTAGTAGCTACCATTAAAAAAGAAATTAAAATTAAAATAAAAAATGTGGTTTCAGGCACTTCCTAACTATGTGACACAGGGCAAGTCACTTAACCCATGTTGACTAATCCTTACCCCCTCTTCTGCCTTAGAAGCAATGAACAGTATTGATGCTAAGATGGAAAGTAAGGGATTAAAAACACAACAGTGTATGAGATATCCATTCATGACTTAATTTCACATCTTTCTTCAAAAAAATCTTATAACATCATCTCAGTCCACCCCATCCAGCAACACCAACAATAATGACTTGCTTTTGGCCTGATTTAACACTTTAAAATTTTCAGGATTAAAGAGTTCATAGATATCTAAGTTTCAGATGATATTATTTCTATTTTAGGTGGGAAAATGTTAGGAAGTATGGGGAAGAAGAAGAACAGAAAGATCTTAAAGAGTTCTTTGAGTGGACAGAAAATAGGCCAAGGTGATAAAGTGTGGACAAATATGATGTAATGTATTACTTTGATATATTAATGAATATCTGATCTCATTGATGTGGACAACTTCTTCAAAGATGCAGATGACAACCATTCTATGCCATTCCCTCCCTTTAAAGGGATGAATCTCCTTCTTTCCTTCCTTCCTTCTTTCCTTCTTTCCTTCCT
>NW_025396496.1:0-1172 GCF_016433145.1 Gracilinanus agilis | reverse complement strand
TATCTAATATATGTAATATATAATATGTATACATTTGTTATACTATATTGTATATTTACATAATGTATTTATGTTTTAAATAGAAATACATAAGTATATGGTATGTAAATACATCCTATGTTTATGTAACACATATGTATTTATATACAATATATTTATATAAAATATATTTATATAAAATATTTATAAATATATTCTATAAATAAATAAATGCAAAGCTTTAAGGTTTGCAAAGGGCTTCATGTGTGTTATATCATTTGATCCCTTATGACAACCCTGGAAGATAGGTGCTGTTATTATCCCCATTTTACAGAAGAGGAACCTGAGGCACAATGACTTGTTTTGAGTTATACAACTAAAATATCCGAGGCAAGATTCGAACTCAGGTCTATCCCAACACCAAGTCCTACACTTTTTGTACTGCACCAACTGGGCAGCTAACAACAGGGAGGTCTCTTACCTTCCTGGAGTAGAGAGACCCAGGCTGTGGCAGAGAATCTCCCAAGACTTTTCAGAACCGATGACTCCTCTTTTGGGGTAATTCATGCGAACATTGGTGATCCTGCTGGATGGCGCTCAGAAAGCCTGGCCAAAGGTGGTCAGGTCCTAGGCAAGAAACAGAATCTCCTTTGGGCTTGTCGGGTCCAGAGGAGAGCTCCTCACTGCTGTCCAGCTCATCCAAGGCAGACGATAGTCCAAAAGCTGATTGAGGGGAGCCAACAGCTGGTTAAGAGGATGACACTTAGATTTCTAGATCATGATTTAAAGAAGAGGAAGGAGAGGCTCCTATCCAAGGATGGAGTGTGCTTAACAAGAGCTAACAAAAGTGTCTACAGCTAGGTAGTACAGTGGATAGGACACCACGCCTGAGTCAGGAAGACCTGGGTTCAAATCTGACCTCAGAAACTTCCTTGCTATGTGACTCTAGATTAGTTATTTAACCCTGATTGCCTAGCCCTTTCTATCTTAGAACTGATACTAAGACAGAAGGTAAAGATTTTAAATATATATCTATGTAACATGTATGTACTTATATATTATATATTCATATATTACATATTTATAAATATATTATATATAAATACAAAACTTTAAGGTTAATTATTATCCCCATTTTAATAATAATATAATTATTATATATTTAGTAATATATAGTAGGGGCAGCTAAGTGG